>NC_054874.1:35119279-35420654 GCF_018320785.1 Cheilinus undulatus
CTGCCAGTTGCACAACATAAGGCTACACATCAACAGCAGCACTCAGCTTCACATTAGTTTCGGTAGCTCTAAGTTAACCCATTAGCACATTTGCTGCCACCATAACAGTGCAGCTAACAACAGCCAAATAACATCATCCACTAAAAACATGAATCAATTGTTCCAACAAATAGCTAACCAGTGCTCAGCAAACTAGACACCACCTGTCTCATATCTCCCCTATAAAAGTCTTCATAAACTGATGATCTCAACTGTTACCTCTGCTAAAACAGTAAATGAAATCACGTTATTTGGAGCAGTCCCTGAAGAAAAACAAAACCCCCTCTGTGGATAGTTCAGTACAGTCCTCCTTCCATTGATTGCTCTTCCTGCTCTACTGCTGCTGATTAGCCAGGATGCCCTGAGCATGAACACCCAGTCACAGGGAAGTGAGATGGCGCTCTCACCATTGACCCTAACGATCCATACCTTTCTGCATGACATGATTCTGTGTTGAATACAGTTTCACTCAATCAGAGAATTGGTCATAGGTAGATTTAACCACTCATTGAAGTCCACTACAACTCACTGCCCATTGAAGTTGCCCTCGCTGTATCAGTGTTTATGTTGCTCCACTATCCATGGTTCCCTTTGCTTCAGCTTCTTTATTACCTGCAGCAATGACTGATTGAAAATCCATTAATATTGCTGATTTCCATGTATAGATATCAGTACCTCAAGACTTTCCTCCTAAATTAGCCATGTTCTGTGCAACGTACATAAACAACCGGTGCACTGCACAGGAAGTAGGTCATAGTAAAATTACTTTGAGTATGTATTATTGCAACATATCATCTAAGTAACACAATGTATTATTATATAAATATGTATTATTCACTATTTACTTATTTGGTAATTTTCATATTTTTCAAACAGACATTTTGGCTGGTTATCTGCTGGAAATCCAACTCACAAAATAGACCCTTCTCTGAGACATAGTCCTTGATGTAAGTGGAAGTTTCTTTGCAGTCTCACATATGCACACATATTCAGCCATAATCAGGCTGTTATATCATCAGATCATGCCATCTTTTGCACTTCTTTAACAACCTCTGCAGGAAATATGGGTGTCAAACCCACTTCCTCCTCAGCCTAACACACAGGAGCACATGCTTGGCAGATTAAACCACTACAGAAGGCTCCCACGCAGCCAAGTTATTGTATAATGGTATAAAAGATTCCCATGGCATGCTCCAGCCTCTTTTCTTGCCCGACCGACTGTAAACCAAAAAGCAATAAATATCCTAAGCAGGGTCGGGAATTTACTGCACCTGTAGTAACCACTACAGCGTCTTAATAAGCAGCAGATGTTTGAGTGATTGCACTGAGCTTGAAGCACATGCATGGAAAAAGGGAATTCTTTGTTCGGTACAGTTTCATCACCTGACTAAAAGCTGCTTCAGCTCTGTTCCTTGAGGACTCTCATTCATTCTGATCAGCAGGTAACAGGGCTGGAATTAAAAACAATTTGGATTTAGTGTCACGGTGACTCGGCTGTCGATTACCAGTCAGGAAATAGCTGTCGTGAATGGTTATTCATGATGCATGAGGCTGCTGGAAGAACACAGTGTAGTACTGGAGCAATCCGTAGCCTATAATGTGTGAAAATAACAATTTAGTCAATTTGCACAGCAAATACAACCCCCATGGCAGCGCAACCAATACTAATCTGGTTTGGCCCTGGTGCTAGGAGGATTTTAGTATGTTTCTTGTGTGTTTAATGTCATTAAGACTGATTGAAATGCTAAAAAATGACCTCTCCACTTTAAAGCATCTCATCTGACCTCATATTGGAGACAGATGGATGTATTTATTGCTTTCTCAGGGCTAAACAGCAGTGTAACCTTAATATTCCCAGCCTTCCCCAGAAGAAAGGCAAAGTTTTTTCCACTTTATCACGCAGTATGAACTCCAAAGCTGAGAGCCGACGTAGTAAGTAATGATATCATGTGAAGAAAGATGGATTTAGTGCAGAGAACAGGAGCCAGAATGAATGGTTCTCATTCCTCCTGCTCCTTTTTTTAATGAGAAACATGCAGCAGTCTGAGTAAAGGGGGGTGCTCTCATTAGTAAATCTTTGCTGGAAGGCATTTAACATTTATTAATGCATGTGGGTATGCATGCACAAATGTCAGTGTACATGAAAGCAAAGCTGTGTGTACATTTGAAAATGCACAGTGCTGTTTTTCTCTTGTAATCCTATTAGAATTTTTGTTTCATCATAATAAATTAAAGCAGTAGCTGTATTAAGTAGTAAGGGTAACTAAACACAAGCATCTCAACTGACCTGCATCTACCCTGAAATTTCAGAAAATGCCTAAGGTCTGCTAAGCTAGGTGGCGATATGCCCCCTTTCACCTTGTAACCACTGAACCCTCTTCCTCTTGGCCTTGCCAACAAGAGAGCAACCCGTTGTTCTGTATATTGCAGCGTAGAACCATGAACAAATCTCAGAGATTGTACATTTGTATAATTCATATGCACTTTTGGTACAAATGTTGCACGCTATATCTCTAGCCTAACATCTGCTATGCTGTCTGAATTCAGGGTCAAAGCCCGACACAGAGGTTGCTGAGCATGCACAGATGGCCTAGGCCTGTCTGGTCTGATTAGACTGAATACATCCTGGAAGAAATCAATCTGCAATGAATTATCTAGGTGTATTAAACTTTGATATGATAGTAATCCGGCTGACATGTTAATATGGATTTTTAAAGTCCAGTTAACACAATAACTTGACTCTCTAACTGCATGTAAACATACTATCAAAGCTGTAGAGAGAAGATGTCCACTCAATCCATTAACTGAAACATCTCACAGTCTAAGCTACTTGGGATTGGTGCAATTAGACAGCTAAATGATACCGTTCCCTTTGGTAGTATGTGTCAGAAATACTCACCAGCAGACCTAATTTTAAATATTTCTATTCATTTCAGGCCTAAAATCTCTGTCAAATACTTTTTTTAAACTGCAACACAGCTGTCCACAATTGTAGCAACTGTAGCTCCTGTTAATGGCTACTGCCATGCTGCCTTTATTCCCTTTTACCCTATGGTAAACAACAGCAAACTAGTCAGAGCAGCGTGGTTTAGCACTATTTTAGTTATGGAATGGGGATAGAATTGGCTTGGTCAGGTTATACTCGTATGATACTGAAACATTCAGTGATGACATTCAGCACAGGAATGTGTGAAAGGATCATACAGGAGATCGTAGATCGCTGTGCTAGAACTGCTCGCACAGCATAAAAAAAGCAACATTTCCGGTTAGGTTCACTGGCCTTGAGCAATGAGAAACGTAACGACATTTTTGCAGCAGAAATGTTGTAATTTCCAGTGTTGGGGGTAACGCGTTATATAGTAATCTCAGTACTCAGATTACTTTTTTAATGTAACGAGTAATGTAACATGTTAGTTTTTTAAGTAATCTGTTATTAGTTACATTTTCATAAAAGTAATCCATTACTGAAAGGAAAATTTCTTTATCTTCCATGGCTTCAAAAATTGAGAAAAAAAAAAGGAATCTCCTCAAAGCATCTTCCTGTATGCACGTTGGCATGTAGCGCCGTGCCAGCGGAAGGTTAACATTCTGTGCCAACCTGTGCACATCGCTAGCTTGTTGAGCCAGCGAGATGACAGAGAGGAAAGCAAAACACTGTAGAATTATCCCCATTATGTTGGATTTTGGATAAAAGGGACAAGAACAGCATCAGGTAAAACGTATGTTTAAAAGCCCCGTTTGTTTTCATTGAATCAGCTGTGCAGCCATTCCAAATAAGCGCTGTTGTTATATGCACAGCGTTTGAGTTATTCTGTATGCCTCTGCTCAGCTTGTTGTCAGATTGTGAGCATGTTAAAGAGCTGTAAAGGTTTTCACAGCTGTTAGTGGTGTTCTCAGGTTGCAGAGACACAGATTATGGGCTGTAAATTAAGCTCTACATTAACATTAGAATCTGCACATTCAAATGCAGACGTGCGGTCGTTATCTGACGTTTTTACAACCACCGAGTGGAGCGAGTGGCTAAAGGGTTTTAATATTTAGTAACACAAAACTACTTTAAAGTGTTAGTTTTAGAAGTAGGTAAAGCAGTAACATAACAAATTACTTTTCTCAGTATGTATGCAGTAATCTAACAAGTTAGTTTTAAAAGTAACACTACCCAACACTGGTTATTGGCACAGAACTGTCTCGGTTTCTGTTAGCACAGCCAACAAGGTCTGAGACTGATGCTGAGGATGTGTAAGAGCAGGAAGGATGGATCCCTGAATGGTGGACAATTCCCAACAGCTGATCTGATGTTATGGAGCTGGACATCATTTGCTAAACAACCTGAAAATTTCTTTTCTTTTTACTGGATCAGATAGATTCAAGATTAAAGGAATTGGTAGAAGAATTTTCTGAAAATGGTTTGGAAGCATTTGATACTAGGTGGCAGTTTTGTAGTACTCGAGTCCCAGACTCGGACTAGAGTCCAACACAAGTCCTAATTTGGAGGACTCAAGAACTCAAGGCCCTTTTTTGCTGAAGGCTGTTTTATTCTGTAACATATATTGTTTTTTTGTGAGAAAACCCCGCATAACTGATTAGTGTTCATGTAGCAGCTGGTGTGCGTTCACCTGCATGCGCGTTCAGGTGAGTCTAACCTGCTGTCCGTTGAAACAACCTTAGGAGATAGAGATAGAGCAGGATGAGCGAGGGAGCCTGGGTGACAGAGAGAGGAGCTGATAGCTTGACAGGTAGCTTAAACCTGTGACTCTTCTCTATATTCCTGCAGTAATCTTTACAAGAAATTAAACTAAAATGCAGCCAGCCTACCTCGGAAATGCTGAAAATCTCCATCAGCTGCACAGACTCGTAACATTAGCTGCTGATGTTGCTGTACAGTAATCCTCCTCAGTCTTGGACAGAGTGATAAAAACTCTTAAACCTTGTAGTAAGTCCTGTCAGTTGAAAATATCAATCCAACGTTGAAATCTACGTTAACATTGGCGAGACAATGCTGATTAGTGAGATAAACGAGATGGCATACATCAAAATTATGATGTGTTTAATGACAGCTCAGACTCCAGAATATCGAAGGGAGGATGAAATTAAGACCTTTTAATGACCTTTTTATTTTTTTTATGATCAAAGGTCACACAGAGAAAATTGGAATTTTAGTTTTTAGTGAGAAATCTGCACAAATCCAGTCATTTTAAAGGAGGAATACTTAGTATAAGATAGATGTAAAGTACGAGTTCAGGTAAAAACTTGTCTCATTTTCCCACCCTAAATACACAAATAATCCTGTTAATATAACTAATATTATCGATGAAGAGTGTGATCATTAAGGAGTATTTATAAGAGTATCAATATCAATAAAAATCAATGATCCTCATCCTGGACTGGAATGTTTTTTATTTAGGTTTTTTAGACTAAAACTAGACTAAAACTATTAAGTGTGATCAGGACTAAATTGTGACTAAAAGTATTTTTGTCTAAAAAACTAAAACAGAAAACAGCTGCCAAAATTAACCCTGTCTCCCAAGTCTACTCCACCATTGGGTCATAGATGTTTGGTTTTGTTTGTGCACAACTGCTGTAAACAGCTCCTCTAAAATAAAAAGTTGAAGAAATTCATACATTAGTAAAACACATCAATAATGCCCACCTGGAAAGCTGGAATGGCTTAAAAATAATTAACAATTACTTGAATTTGGCTCTAGGTTTTAGAAAATGGGGACTCGTCTAGGACTCAACTCAGACTCGACTCATATTTTTCTTTGGTGACTCAACTACAACACTGCTAGGTGGTCACTGTTTAGCTGTACAGAAGTTTGTTAACACTTGTCACCTACCACCAGATGGACCAATAGAAACATTCAACTGCAGCCAGTCTCAACCTGTAGAGGGCAGTTGCTTTGCGTATTTCTAACACAAAATGTAGAATTTAAGTACTTTAATCTGAAATGCTGATATTTTTCCCCAACACTACTTAATACAGCAAAAAATAGCAGTCTGGGGATGTAGTTGCTCGTTAATAATTGTTCAGTGTTCATGTGCACTAATATAGGATCATGCACACCTCCATATCTCCCTGCTTGTGTGCACCAGCTCTGCTCTAGCAGGGAAAAAGTAAATGTTTAACAGCATGAATGCTTCACCCACTACTAACGTGTGAACAAAGCACAATGGCTGCAGTGTATAGGCTCTTATTTATTCAGAGTCACTTCCTCCCTTAATAGTCAGCTCTACTTTCCTCACACAGGGAAAAAAGTAGGTCAAGGAAAAGTCATGTTTGAGGTAATTCACTCTGGGGGACCTGCTTCTCTGATCATTAGATGACATTGGTTAACCCCGGGAGTGAGGTCATTTTCAAGTCAAAGTTACACCCAGAATCTGGCCCAGCATGGTGCCGTGTCTTTGTGTTTTACTGTACTCTGAGGGTACATTTTAAAGGACATCAATGGGAAGGTTAAAAAGGTAGAAGCATGAAAAGACAGTGTTGTTTATATAAAAAAAGATACAGAGAAGAGGTTGGTTTGTGACCTCACTCTAATCAAATATTAGTTTTCTGCAGACATCCCCTCACTGTTAAGGAGTTTCTGCCTTGATGCAAGCGAACAAAAGCTCCACAGCAAAGAATCACTCAGATACTTCATTCTTGATCTCCATGCACAAAGACCTGAAGCAAGCAGGAATGCAAACGCAATGTTCCCCCCACCTTCTGCAATTACTTGTGATGAGTGTCTGAGGATTAAGAGGGATATTTGCAGACTTTTTGGATTTAGTATGATTTCATCCGTGCAGATCTTTGGAATACCTTTTCATCAGGAACTAATGCCCTCATGTCAAGGCCTTTTTTCCTTCTCTGTTTCCCCTTTCTCTGCATAAACAAACTTGGGTTTTCCTTTCACAGTCTCCCTTTAATTATAATTCTAATAAAGAAGCATTCCAGTCATTGTTGTACAGACTTTCCCAGGGACAGTCAAAAAAAGGAAACCTCCACTTCCAGTTTTGCAGGTCAATTTCTTTGGCCACTTTTATAAATGCCACATGTACGGTTCCATCTGGACTCATACATAAAAGAATCACATTTTTTCACATCATTCATTATGCACTTTTATGGGCCTGTATGTTGGAGCCCACAGTCATAGGGATGTAATTAAAAACATGTCATTGTGATGGAGGGCAGAGCTTTAATAGCATGAAAGCTATCAGCTTGTTTCCTCCTGAGCCAGCAGATGGATATAAAAACAGTCAATCAAACCTGCTGGGTTGTAGCTACTTGCATCAAAGCTGAGAAGTAGCCATTTTGTCCTGTATTACAAAGAATTATTGACCACAAAAACTGCTTGTTTTGATGCTTGTATTGGGGACATGCAGCCAAAAAGCCAACAAAATAGCTTAAAGGAGCTTTATTAAATCCAGCTTCATTAAATTTCTATTCAATGCCTGAAGCAGTGCCGTGTATTATTTTGCAAAAAGCCTAACTTGCAAGAAGAAGGCAGCCCTTATATTGTAAGACAGTTTGTACTCGAGGCCAAACTCTTCACACAGTTATGAAAGAGCCTCTTCATTGAGAAGTCATGCCCAGGCCTTGTTTTTCTTTGCATCTGGCACTCCGTCATTCAATCTGTTCCCACCTGGCTCCCCACCAAACCCAAATGAAAACATCAAAGCTGTATCTGCAATCTGGAATAATTGTTTTCTTAAAGCAGTGTCATTGTTGGTTTATCCACTTACTCCGTTTGATGGACAGCGGCAGCAGGGATGCCAAGAGAGAAAGTCCAGATGATATCAAGTTACATCTTGTAAGAATGCTGTTTGTTATTGGATCAGTCAATGATTGCACGCCTTTATTAAAAACTCTGAAGAAAACAGAAGGCTAAAGCAAACTTGCTGATGCTATGACACTTTTTGAAGGGTTGATTTTATATTCTAGAAGTTCAAGTTAACCATGTATTTAAGCCACAGTCCATTTGGGGGGAGGAAAAACAAGTTTAAACAGCTCTCTTGTGTGATGAATTCTGTGTTCATCAAAGTCCGCAACCTGCAGGTCCTTTGCAGCTGTGTAGCTCTTTTAGTACCTTCTCTTTATGGAGTTTGACTTTGTGTTCCTAGCTGTCTGTACAGTTGGTAAGATCTCAGCCTGTGGTAACACAGATAGTTGTGAAGTACAGACGCACAGCCTGCAAGTTGTGTTGCCCATCTCAGCTGTTCACTTGTTGTCTTCAACCAAGGAGTCTTTTCACTAAACCGATGTTCCATAATGTCCACTGAACACTATAAAATAATTTTCTTAAGATTATGGTCTAACAAGGCAGAAACGCTGTTAGAAAGTGGCAGACCCACTCTTGTCTGTGTTGCTATGTAATCAAGCCCAGTTTGGGCAGCAAATCTTACAATACACAACAAATGAGGCTTTATTTTCAGTCATTTCAGGATATATGCACAGTGAGTGATGGTGATGGTTGTGTTTGCTGTCATGACTCAGCATTTTACTCTGGTATCTTGGTTGATTCATTATTAAAGACAGACCTATTTTCAAGGAAATTAAACAGGTATTAAAAGTGTGTCTTCAATACACAGTAGTCTACCCACAGTTGGTAGCTAACAAGACATAGACAAGCTACCATGGTAGTTATGGTAGCTTGATGCAGCACACATGCTAGCTACCAAGAGCTGCAAGGTTAGCTAGAAGCTGCAGCAGCTTGTATTTTTTGGTCTGCAAAATAAGGTAAATTAAAGAAACAGTAAAATAGTCAAATTAAACATTAAATGTCAAATCCATTACTGTCTGGTAGCTACTGGAATTTTCAGGCAGTTTTTTAGGTTTTATTAGCTGCAGTAGCTTCAGTAGCTGTGGAAGCCTATATTATACTCTAAAAAGCAGCTTTTTCGTTATCAATAGGAATATTCTCAATGCTGAAGTGTGCTGAAGTGTGGAATTTAAAGACTTTAAAGGATTGCCTCTCTTTTTGTTTTTTGGGGGCAGAACCAAACATTTTAATGGGGCATTCACTTATGCAGGGGTGGCTGTTTTTACTGAAACACACATAAATGAAAAATATTCATTTGCACTTTTTAGTTCCACTCTTCCTATCTATGCTAATCAATTAACCTTGCAAAGCAGATGGATATGCCCGTTTCCTTGTTTTTCACTAGCGAATCCATCTTACAAAGCTCCCATCTGAACCGTTTGGGCCCGGTTAGAAAGTGACAGGACCGATCAGCGACAAGGGGCAGTACTTTCAGGCGCAGCAGAGTCGTGATGTTAACAAGCAACAGCAAGAGCTGGTGTAGTTGTGGAGGAAGAGATTAGCGTGGATGCTGCTAAAGTGCCAGTTTTATCAGAACTTGACAACATTTCTTTGTTAAAAGAAGAACAAAGAACAGCAGTGAGTTGTTTTCTTTTCAGAAACGACAAAAGCCCAGCACTTACATGTCTATAGTCACCATGTTTCCCGTTATTCTTCACTAGCTGCGCACGCGCAGCTTGATAGCGGCTACATCACATGTTTTGTTGCTGTGATTGGCCCCTAGAGATGTGACAGACAGAACGTTCACCCAATCACACTCTGAGTTTTTTTTCAAAGCCTCTGCCTTTTCTCAAACGTTTCCTATTGAAGCTTTCCCAGATGAATGTGTGAAACAAATCCATCTGGTGTGTCAGGTTACTAATCAATAGGTTGACAAGATGTTACATTCCTGTGTTGATCAGTGCAGAAGTTACAAATGGGTTCATTTTTTTTCTTTGCCTTTTGTCTGAGCTTGGGGGCACAGAGGACACTGACTTATGGACTTATGCAAGAGATGCATAAAGTTTGTGCGCATTTGAGTGAATATTATTCATTCCCATGTTCTACACCAGATCTCCAACAATCAAATCCAAAGCTCAGGGTGAGGTGCCCTCACGTGGGCTAACACATCCACGCCTGGTGCTCTACCTCCCTCTACTCCATTATTATTATGAGGGAAGATAAAAAAGAGCAGATTATGAGAGACTAACAAATAGAGGAGTTAAGGGGTTTAATAAAATTGTATGACATTCACTTTTTCTGGCCCTTTTTGGTCTTACAGCTCATATTACCAGGGGTAGAAAGGGCAAGTTACATTAACTGAGTAGTGTTTTTGGTCACTTGTACTTCTTTGAGTACATTTTTAACCAGTACCTTTACACCTACTTAATTATGCTTTATTCAGAGTAACTGTACTTTTACTTGAGTACAACACTCTTGAAATGTTTTCACCTCTGTTGACCACACAGAAGCACATGAGAGGGATTTCTCATTATATCCCAAAGCAGCTGTTGAACCCAGCAAAAACTGGAGTGTTGATATCTCAAGGTTAAACATTTCTGAGTTGATTTTCAAATCCCATATTGCCTCTGACAAGGCAAGTAGTTTTAACTGTTTAATTTTGCAGGGTTGCTACTGGGATTGCCAATTTACCCATTATGTCCTTTAAAAAACTAAACATAATACACAAATAGGGCTCGTGCAGCCTTATCCATTTTCATATTAGGGTTATGGAGGCATTTTCGGGCTATATTACTGGTTAATCCCCTTTAAAAAATGTTGTTTTTTTTGTTTGGTTTTTTTTGCATTAGAAATAAACATACTGACCATTTGAACAATAAAATGTTTCAACTAAAGACTAAGCTCTTCGGATAATCAGGTTCATTTTAGCACAAAAAAATGTTTTGATGCTTAATTTTTGCTCCCACACTGCAATGCTAAATTTAGTGTTACTATAACATACACTCATATGTTCTGTGTTTTCATGTCTGCTGAAGTTTGGGAGCAGTGGTGCTGCCAGGATGACAATTCAACTTACACACAATAACCATTCCTAACACCTCTAGGCTCACATCCGTACTTAGAAGAGTGCACAGGTCTACAAACAGGCGCACAGAGTGACTGACACTGCAAGTATCACACCGTATCTCAGATTAACCACATGCAGCCAGAAAACTGCCCCTTAAAACAACAGACAGCTGTTCAATGGTTAAAGCAATGTACTGGGCTTGTTATAACGTTACTCAAGGGGAGCGTTATAACAAGCTAATCCTTCAATATAAGTAATGAAAAGCCAGAAGATGGAAAAACAGATTTCCTACCTAAAGAAGTTAATCTGGCGTCTCCCTGTTGCATCAAACTCTTGAAGAACAGCCTCTGTATCTATGTTAATATCCTTATGAATGTTCATCAGTACCAGTCCACTCAGACATTTGTCTGTCATCATACTCCAACTCAATCTCACATTGCTATCTTGATCGTTAGGCACCAAAAATGTTTATTAAAAATAACCTTTGACCTGTTAACACTACAAGTTACACTGCACCAATCATACGCCTTGCTTCAAATGTATTTGCGTCATAACGTTTGTGAGAGGACGCAGACCGCAACTCGAGAACAGTAAGAGGAGAGAAATTGTACTGAATAAAACGACCATCAGCTGTTGTCACAGTTTTATTTTCATTATAGTTCATTATAAACTGGCAAACAAATGTACAGTTTGTGCATACAGGATTGTGGCTGGCAGCGCCACCGTTTGGGAGTGTTATAAATCCAGTGGCTGTACACTAATGTTGGCTTCTCCCATTGTACTAAAGTGAAGCCAAAAATACTGCCATGATGTCTGCTGACTTATTGCTCTGTTGAAATGAACAAGAGCTATAGCATGTGTAGAAGGGAGCTGAATCAGAATTAATTCCACGTCTCTTTGGATAACCAAAGCATGCATAAGAAAATTGTCAATGATCCCTCAGTTTGGAACAGTGTGTGACAGAGGCCTACAAGTTAGTAGTGTGACTCATTTGTTAACACAGAGTTAGCAGAGCATGACCTATACCACAGCCAGTCAGTAGGGGGAGTTCTGAATATTTTGGCTTTACTCTCAAGCGGCTGTTAAGCCATCCATCTTAATACACAAACCATGCCTCTATTGTTCATTGAATAAGTTAGCTACAGTAGCATTGCACCCTAAAATCTTTAACCACCACGAATATTTTCATCTTCCTTTTGACAAATTATGTGTAAAATTTAAAAGCAAACTGGTCCAACAGGTCAATCTGCAATCCACTAACCTCTTTCTGTATGTGTTTATGGAAAGTTTGATGTGTATTAAAACTGAGTCAAACTGTCACTTCTCTTTGACTTTTTACTGACCTAGAATAACCAGACAGTGTTAAAAATAGACAACATGACCACTCCTTCAGAAAAATTAGTTATCTTTGGAGCCAATGTGAGAAATTATGCATTGCTGTGAAAGTTTTTGACAGTTTGCAGGGTGGGCACATGGCACAAACTTAACCTGTCTTTGTTTATGTTTCTATTACAAGCAAACAGCCTCAGAATGAATCACAGTGCTGGACATGAATCACATCCTTAAATCAAATTTATGGCAAAATAAAGACTAATCAGGCTCAAAATGTGTTTGAAATATAAATATGTCCACACAAAGTTGCACAGAGGAAATATTTACTCATCCGTTTAATGCACCGACAGACTTCCAGCAGCACACTCCCTCTAATGAGCACATTAAACCCCCGCTTCCTCTGACACCAGACACATTGGATTGGTGTATTAACACTGAAGGATGTATAAATATAAATTCTGCTTACACAAGTTCAAAATGGTCAAGGGATGGGAGAAATGTTCTAGAGATATGACAGAAATTCACCACTGAACAAGCTTTATGGGACTGCTGGTAAGTGCTACATGTGGAATTTAACACCTCTGCCACTGTCTTTTTGCCTCTGAACTTCCTTACAACTTGTTTTTATTCCCTCATTACAAAAAAGAGGATTTCTTTCAGGACAGATGACATATTCCTCACTATCCAACTTCAGTAATTAATCATCTTGAGAGAACTCATTCATGGACAACTTCATTGGTTTCAGCTGTTCATTCACTTAAAGCACTGGTAGGATTGGAGGTAAGCTAAGAAAGTAGCTAGGCTAACTCCACCTAAATGCAACAAGGGCAGGCTCATTATGTAAGCAGTGGCTCGCAGTGGCACATTTTGTAGCCACTGGAAGTTGCAAGTAAAACAGCAGGTGTCTACCAAGAGCTACCAGAGTTACCTGGATAGTTTTGGTAGCTTGACTGGGTCTATAAACACAGTAGCTGCTGAAGCAGGCCATAACTCTGTGTATTCTCTACATCTTTGCCACTGCCACTGGCCTAACATAGCGAGCAGCAGCCTGGTTACTACAATACTACTGATATCCCTTATATTTAACCCTGTGCCTGTGTATGCATTATTGTATGGTACATGTATGTTGGCACGCTCAATGAAGCACTGATGTGCAGCCATACAGTGCATTCAGAAATTATTCAGACCTCTTTAATATTGTTATTTTCCTATTTTATGTTGCACTTTGATGCTATAATTGTTTAAATTATTTCTAAATATGCACAAAGCTTTTTCAACCTGGACTGGGGGATTTTTCTGCCATTCATCTTTGCAGTTCTCTCAAGTTCAAAGGGGACTGTTGGTGGACAGCCATTTTCAGATCTCTTCAGAAATGTTCGATTGGGTTCAAGTCAGGACTCTGTCTGAGCCAGTAGGACATTCACAAAGTTGTCCCTAAGCCACTCCGGTGTTGTCTTGGCTGTGTGCTATGGGTCATTGCCATGTTGAAAGGTGAACCTTCAGCCCAGTCAGAGGTTCTGAGTGCTGTGGAACATGTTTTAATTGAGGATATCTCTGTCTTTTGCTCCATCCAGCTGACCCTCAACCTTGACCAGTCTCCCTGTCCCTGCTGCTGAAAAACACCCCCATAGCATGATGCTGCCATCCTTCATGGTTAACTCAATCACAGTGACCATCGGGTTCTTCACCTCTGTTACTAAAGCCTTTCTCCCATGATTGCCCAGTTTGGCCAGCCACCAGTTCTTGGAAGAGTCCTGGTGCCAGACTTCTTTCATTTGAGAGCTGTGGAGTACACTGCTCTTTGGAGCCTTCAGAGCAGTAGAACATTTTTGTAGCCTTCTCCAGATCTGTGCCTTGCAACAGTCCTGTCTCTTAGCTCTGCAGCCAGTTCCTCTGACCTCATGTCTTGGTTTTTGCTCTGATATTGATTGTCAGATGTGAAGCCTTCAGTAGAGAGATGTGTTCCTTTCCAAATCATGTCCAACCAGTTTAATTTACCACAGGTTGACTCCAATCAAAGTGTAGTGACATCTTAGCAATGATCAAGAGAAATGGGCAGAACCTGAGCTAAATTTCAAATGTTGGTGCAAAGGGTCTAGGTAATTATGTCAATGTTATGCTTCAGTTTCTTCTTCTTAATGAATTTGCAAAAAATGAAATTCTACGTTGTCACGATGAGGTACTGTGGGTAGATTATGAGAGAAAAACAATAGTTTAAATGATAGCAGCATCAGGCTGCAAACATAACAAAATCAAATAAATTGGGTGTCTGAATACTTTCTGAATGCACTGTAAATACTTGGCAGATGTTGGACCCTGACATTTAAACATTTGAACAGTCCTAGCCTGTGCTCTCATGTAGCATTCTTACTGGTGATGTACTTTTTTTTTGACTGTTGAATTGAATCAACAGTCTTTTCTTACCATGGCTTTAGGGTGTTGTCATTGCAGTGGTTCTGAGGCTCAGGTGGAATTATCCAAGAGTTGTTGGGGTGGCTTATGGAGACTCGGGGGACTCTGTGACAAGCTTCTCCTCTGTGATTAAATCCCACAGCAACTGGTCCCAGTGGGCCTTAATGGCTTTATGAGAGGAGCTGTGAGAAACCCATCAGACTGTGATCCATTTGAAGTAGACTGCAGTGAGCACATGTTGAAGATTAATTTAGTTGTGATGACAACACACATTTACAAGTAGCCATTACGCACAAACCAATATACATGTTCATGTTTGATGGTTAAACACATTTAAGTCATTGTTTTCCCTTTACACGTCCCTTATCCACTCTGCAATTCTTTGCATTTATCAGTGCACAGACATGAGTGTGATTAAGCTATAGACTCTTCTTGGATAATCATGAGGTCTAAGACTGTGGTTACGTCCTTAGTACTTTTTAATAGACAGTCGTCAAAAAATAGATTTTTAATAGCAATGATGACATGTATCTTCAAATTATCTTTTATATTTCTGCTTATGTGAAAAGAACTACATTTGTTTAAAATAATATATATGTTTCAGGGACAGAGTGTTGCACTATTTTGCCATGTGTAATAGATTTGATTGTTAGAGAAATGCCCCAACTGAATGATGGTTTGCAGGTGTTTCCTGGTTTTCCTATATATTTTTCTGTAACAGGTTTGAATCTGTAAAATGCCTTATGTAAGATATCAAGGAGTTCATCCAAACATGACTGTGTAAAGGTTAAGAAATCATTAAGGTGTTATTCAATTAAGGCAAGGTAGGTTTATTTAAAGAGCAACAATATTAAAAAAAAACTGCATTAAGACCATCGTTATCAAAAAGGCTTGGAAAAATGTACATTGAGATTTCAGCCAGTTAACTTTTAAGTTGTACGTATTTGTGTATGTCTTCACACCAAACCAAAATGAATATTCCAGCAGGAAAAAAAATAGTATGACTTGTTTAATTGGATGTCTGCTCAGTATTTAATTTGGCATCATAGAAAGTGCTGGACATGTTTGTGTCTCAATTCATAACTTTTTCATGGTGATATAGCACATCAGTTCCCACACTGGATGGTTTAAATGGAACCAATCAAATGTTTACATGCAAACACAACTCATAAAATGTTCTTTTTTGGTTTTAGGAGTGCAAGATTCCCATCAGGAGAAGATCATAACAGTGTCTGGAGAGGGAATGATCCAGAGTCCAAACTTCCCCAACGCTTATCCCAGAAACACTGAGTCGGTCTGGAGACTCGTGGCAAACAATAACATGAGGATCCAGCTCACCTTTGATGAGAGGTTTGGTTTGGAGGACCCTGAAGACGGCATATGCAAGTAAGGACCAGAGCAGTGCAATAGATAGTATTTCTTTTTTTGATATTGTAATAAGTGTCTAATACAAATAAAGCAAAGATCTGAATTGATCTAAGCAGCATTCAGTGTTGAACAATGAAAACAATGTAGAAGTGCAAAAGAAGTTCACTTCCTCAAGTGTCCACTTGAGGCTGGCTGCAAAAGACTGAAAGTCAAATATCCAATTTTACAGCATATTTACAGCCATGATTCAGAACATGGTTTTTCTCTGAATTGTTCACTACTTTTAAGGCAGAACTGGGTTTAGTAAAAAAAAAAAAACAAACAAACAAAAAAAAAACAGTTGTGATGAGAAGGCTAAAAGTTGACTGTAATTTAGGCCATAACTGTTAGTATGTGGTATTAGCCTTTATTGAACCTCAAAACTCTGCTTCAGAAGCCAATGGAGGGTATCACTAAGACTGTGTTTGTTTTATACAGTCTGTGAATTTATAGCAGTAAAGAATCATGATGTTATGAAAAAATGCTTTCTTTTTCAGGTTGCAGCCATTTTATGTATTTTTAATCTATTATCAGCTACCCCCGGAGGGGTTGGTTCCAATTAAATACTAAGGAAAATTCTCAGATTTATTTTGGGTTTAGGAGGGAAATGATGCAAATACATGGTATGATAGACACGCTATGGACTAAAAGGACTGGCCCATTGAACTTATCACAGGATTTAGAGTCAAAAAATAGTTAAGACCTGGAGAAAACCTCTGAAATGTACCCATTATCACAAGAAAATGTAGAGATGTTGTCTTAGAAGGTGTTTGGGTGGTGCTGGGGTTGGTGCTGTCACCTCTCAGAGAGAGGTCAGAAATGGCCTTCTGTTTTTCAGTTCTCTTTGGATTTTATTTACAGAGGTGGAAAAAGTACATATCTATTATACTCAAGTAAAAGTAAAGTTACATTAGATAAAATTCACCTAAGGTAGAAGAAAAGGACAAATTTATAAATCTACTCAAGAAAAAGTAAAAAGTAAGTCATTTAAAATTCACTCAAAGTACTGAGTACTGAGTAGCTACTTTTGAAACCCTGAGTGGGTTATAGAGTAAAATATGATCCTCTCTTTATGTGTAATAACTAGGAAAACATGAATCTATAACCAGGTTGTTTTTTTTAGGTGAGACTTAACCTAGAGTCAAATGGCTTGGCTTCAGCCTCCCTGTGACCCTGATGGGATTAGTGGTATAGATGGATAATGGATGAATGTCCTTTTAAGGGCTTCAAATGCACTCACTAATTTAGTTTTATTAATTGAACTTTATATTAATAATGTTATCAGACACTGCATATCATAATCTTATGTAGGCAAATAAAGAACATGCAGCTGTAGATTTATGATCATATCTTAATTATAATACAAGTTGATCAATTATTTGTTAGCTTCTTTTAGTGAGATCTGACTGAATGCGGAGGGACAATGACAAACTCATTCCCTGTTGCCCTGTGCTAACAGCATGCGCTAGCGTCCTTTTTAACATATCAAATTTGCAATAATTGATGCATTTGTACTTACTGCTTTTATTTCATTTGCATTTATTTCCCTGTTGCTGTGTCTTTTATCCACATTTTCTCATGCTATATCCTGTAAGAGCAGAACAGCTAAATTCCCTGCAAAGGATAAATGGATATTCAGATTTTGAGTCTGATTGTGGATAGCTACTGTTTTCTTTAAATCGCTGGTAAATAGTGACAGTTTTTCTTGATAAAAAGCAAGATTCATTTTCGTAACAATGTAGACTAAATCAGCATTTTAGCTTAACTTTAGTTAGAAGTTGTCTTCTAACCAGACAAGCTTTTATTTCTTGTGCAATGTTTGCAAAAGTGATGTTTTACCATCAGGACAACTTGACAAATGTGCTGCTCTCCAAAAAGCTCTTTAAACAGTTTATAAATTTAATCACAGTGATATGAAAAGTAATTTTTAATGTCAAAATGAGATATATCACACTTGATAAATATGATAAGCTCTCTCAGCAGTAAGGAGTTTTATTATGAGTTTCCAGATGCTTTGCCAGCTCCCATCAAACAGGGGCTTCCCCAGTTGGCATGCCAGATGTGTGTCGGTCTGTGGTGAAGACGTGTTCTGCCTGTGTCGTAGTCCATCTTTAAAGATTCAGAGTCAGAGTGTGGCCATTTGTGAAATTGCCTTAGGTCTGGCATGGCCGCTTGAATATTTAAAACCCAACATCAGAGTGATTTGTTTCACCCAGGACACCATGATGACGTGGTTCAGTCTGACATATTTCACTTGATGTGGTCGATATTTTTAGCCGTTCATGTGATTGTTGGAAAGACACGTGCCCCACTCTCTGACTAAAACACATAAACTTAAACACACTCACATATAAATACAGTACATCTTCCCCTTTATTGAGGAGCACACTTTCAATTACAGCCAGGGTTTTCTTCTTTTGCCATTCAATTTAAAGAGGGATCCCGAGCTGCAAGGATCGATTAACCTTCGGTGCATTATGCTCAGTGCCCTGCTGTCAATATATCACTACTGACTGGTTAGCATGGAGGAGCCCAATGAACGGAGGGAGAAGAAGAGCTGGGGGAGGGTGACCTCACTAGTCATTCATGGAGAGCCCCCTAATGGCTGACAAGCTGAACGACAGCTCTAACATAACTGTTCAGTATTCCTTTATAGAAGAGTCAAGATTGAACAAAAGTGAGTGCCATCTGGCAAGTATTTAAATTACATCTGTCAGACCTGGGAAGCTAAGGATTCAAAAGTGTTAACAAGGCATCTTTGTAGTCCTTAAAGAGAAGCATATTGTCAAAATATTAGATTTAACCCTTTATTCATTCAATTTAACTCCCTTAAACTTCCTTTGACAGACTAAATCTTGTGACTGAAATGTGAATTTTTATGCATGTGCTCTGATAGGTAAGTCTGTTTTTGAAAGAAAACCTTTTTAAAGATATATTTGACATACTTTCATGCTTTTGGTTATTTATAGATGATTTGAGGCCACATCCCACAAATACAGAGCTTAGCAAATTTATTAGACCACCCAAACCCTAACCAAAGTAAGGTTTATGCCATAGCTGCCCTAAATTAACAGCATTGGTAATTACCAAAATCATTTTTGATGTTTCTGCAATGGTTAATACACCAATATGTAGAAGCTCTTTAACCCAAATGATATTTTTAATGCTAAAATATAACTATTATTGTTATCTATGAATTTTCAAATTTACTGATTTACAAAAACACTGAAAAAATAGTAAAGCACATTAATATATCTTGATTAATATGTCAAATTATAGTCATTTACTTGCATTCCTGAACAGAAAAAATAGTTTTAGTGTTTGAATGTTATGCCTGATTAAGTTCTGACTTCTCAGAGAAGCCCAGTGAGCCGGCTCAAATTTGGGTATAAAAAGGTGAATTCAGTTTGAAATTCCTCATTCCTGTTCAAAATGGTAAAACATGGAGATCTCACTGAAAATGAAAGAGTCTGCATTAAAGCACTTCATGATGCGGGATGGTCTCTGAGACAAATATGACAGGTGGTCTAATAAATTTGTTAAGCACTGTATATTAAGAGAAATTTAACATGATAAAGGCAAGGTAAGGAAAGGTAAGAGGTAAGATAACTCTTTAGATATCAAACAATGCAGCACTACATATGAAAAGACACAATAAAATCTAATATAATACAAACTGTAAGACACAATATGATACCAGTAGAAAAGAAAAATAGAATGAGCTCAAATGAGATATAATATGATACAGTATGGCAAGATACAACTTTAAGATAAGGTACGATTCGAGACTATTCTATACAAACTGTACCATAAGACACAATGAGATAAGACATGATAAATTAGTTATTTAGATACCACAAAAGTTATGGTATACATTAAAGGATACAGTACGGCCCATAGTGCCATATAATACAACACTATACACTTGCTATGCTACTGTACAATAGGATAAAATAAGATACAATTCACTACATTATGATGTTCACTTATGCCTCCTAAGGGAAATTTATCTTGGACTTGGATATATAAAGGGATTCTAAAAAGGTGTGTCTTCTTCTTCTTTTTCGGTTTTACAACGGTTGGAAAAGATGTTTCTATTATCTAAGAGTATGAAATTCAGCAGGGAAGACCGGGCATCATTTTAACATCTTTTGCTTTAGCACCTGTATCTTTGAGCTAGAATGTGCAAACTTTTATACAGCGTACCCATATTTGTTTACTAAAAATTGAACCAAGTCAAGATTGTGCAAAAATATCACAGGCCTTGTGAACTGATGTCAAATACAAGGTGTTACTTTGTCACAACCTACCCCACTACCAGGGTAGGTCTTGACACATGTAACAATTGGACAAAACAAGCTAAAACAGAAGCCACACCATTCATCCATCCATCCATTTTCTATACTGCTTACCCCGTTAGGGATCACAGGGGGTGCTGGAGCCTATCCCAGCTGTCATTGGGCGAGAGCCGGGGTACACCCTGGACTGGTTGCCAGTCAATCGCAGGGCTGCCACACTATTCAACATGCTTAAAATAGATATACTGAAGTAAAACACAAATCTAGAGCAAAGTCCCTCTCTTTCTGAGTGACCATAAGTTCATTTCTGTTTAACTAAAGTGTATGTGGCAATGTATGTGGTGTAGTGAACATGTGTGTGTAAGTTAGCTTGTAAAATAACAAATGTAATAAACAGTTGTTTGTGCCTCATGAACAGTAATACTACGAACTTGAGTAGAACATGCTGGTCTAATAGAAAATAATGCCATTTTTTGTTTATGAACAGTATGTGTGTATTCTGAATCAGAGTGAATCAGTATGGTAACTTGCACATCTGTTACCCAGGAGCGTAGGATTGATAGACCTAATGAATGCGTAGGGCACATGTTACCCACCTCCTATGACTTCAAGTTTCCAAATGGGGCACAAGACAAAAATTTGTCCAAAGTTACAGGAGGATGCACTCAAGAACCCTTGTAACTGTCAGTGTTATTAAAGACCCTGTTAAGTGAAAGTAAATCTGCATTTAGGTTTGTTGTATGACAGGTCACTGTGTTATGAAGTCCTTAATCAAATTTCAGTCAAATGAAACATCTCGAAGTTTATATAATTAAGCTTCAAAATCCTGAAAAATGAGGCAGTAAAATCTGCTCCAGGATGGTGTGGGCATGTCTGTTGAATGAGCTGAAGCCACGTCCACTCTGGAGAAATATGATCCTCTCAGATTTAAAAAATCTTAATGTTGACCTTGTGATCAGTGTGCAGCTGCCTGGCTCTGTGCCAGAGAAGAGGCAAAATCCGTTTTCTGGCTAAAATCTATGTTATGATGCTTTAAATGATCCATAGGCCACTGTGACTGATAGAGTTGACAAATTTACCTCACACTGAACAAAAAAACAGCATTTAACTGACTGTTTACTTTCAGTGAAGGCAGTGACATCAGCTAACAACAGACTGTACTGAGATGAACTGCTCTGTGATTTTATATTGTAGTGTTACAGGGGCTGGGTCATTCCCTACTGGGGGCTCATAACATCTGAGCCCACATATTTGCCCCGCTCACATGAAACCAAGCCAGGAAAGAGGTAAAAAACTTTCTAACGGTCCAAATCCAGAATTCAGTCCCATGTAGATCTCAGTGATTTCACATGTTTACAGCAACCATATTCCAACATATCTAGAGTGTTAGGACAAAAACTTAAAGTGAGTCTTAAATGTATTTATTGTACAAAGGACTGTTGTTATGCATTGTATGATTTGGTGTTACTGTTTTGTTTCCACTATTTACATGAATGCCCGGCACTCAGTACGTTTACATGAACGCCCTGACACTCAGTACATTTACATGAAATTTCTCAGTATGTGTACATTTTGGCTTGTGGTGATAGGGATTCTGTAAATTATAAAATTCAAAAAGTTGCTTTAAGTGGTATGAGAGGTTATTATTGTAACACTTAAGACATGCCCCACAACCTAACCCACCCTGTCAGCCAGTGTTCAGCTAGCTGTAAGAGCAGAATGGCTTCAAATTAGGGAAGGAAAACTGCATCACATTTTTGCCTGAGAAACTACAGTTTTGTTCTCTATAAGTGTTATGACTTAACTTGTAACTATATTAAAACTAAGAAAATATAGTACTGGTTAAAAAAAAAATACTTTCTTATGTCAAAATGAGTTTTTCCTCTGTATTATCCATAAGCAACTGTTCTGAGCCTTGAAAATCCCTATCTGGGATAAGGGAGAAAGTTGGAAAACACTGAAATGGTCATGCATCTCCTAACTTATTCCTGATTTGTGGAAATGGTGGTGCTACAACTCTCCCAGTGTGTACAACCATAACCAGTCTCCCCTATAGGTAAAATACAAATAACTAGTTACAAATAGGAAACAATAAGAAAGGATAAATAAGATATGATAAACTCAAAAAGATAATACAAATACAGTAAAGTTCCAAATACGTTTGATAGGGTATGATAGGTCCTATAATACAATACAATACAGTATGGTACAACATGATTCAATATGATACAAAGCAATATGACATGATGTACAACATGATACAAAATGTTCAATATGATATGATTTGATATGCTACACTATGATAGGAAAAGAAATTATATGATACGATACACATAGTTGTGTCCCAGCAGGCAACTTGCCTGCATTGTGGATCAGGCAACATTACAAAGATATTTACTTTATTCAATCTTATTCCTCTCCATTTGTAATTCCTGGGCATTCAAAGTTACTGATGATTTTTTTTTTTTTTTTTTTTTTTTTTTTTTGTGATTTTGGTAATGGGAAACCTCCAGAGCTTGGTTTAAGATTGGTCTTGACCTGATTTATCCATCACAAGTTGCCATTCAAGATTAATGTCTATAATTTACTACCTGCAGCTTGTCTTCATCTACTGTTGCTTCTTAGAAAAACAGAAGGTAAAAACATGTTATTTCAGGTAATTTGAGCCCCCCACTCCACACACCTTACTTCTGTGGTGGGCCAGTCTGGGTGCATGATGACAATTGAGGTTAGTACTGCTTTTGAAACCCTGTGAGGGGAAAGTTCTAGCATGGGGCAGGGTGCAGACTGACAGCCTTTGTGTCGTCCTGCCATTGACAAGACTGCACTAGCCAGATTCCTTGGGGAGAGGGGTAAGAGACAATAACAGCATCCTTTTCCTGGGGTCATGCAAGTCACCACCACGTCTACTGCTCCTGCTCTCACATTTTTCATTCCGTCTGAACTCGGCCCCACTGAGGCCCAACAGGTTTTTGATTTGATCCCAAGATGCGCACTCTTGGGAGGGCTGCTAGACGTTTGAATGCATTGTGCAATCACAAGAATAAACAGATGTTCTCAAGTCTATTGGTGTGTCACTTCTGTCACTGTTTATTCTCTCACAGTCAGTTCATTTAAATGTTAAAATAAGTTGATTGTGTTAGTCCAACTAAAACTGGACTTTAAAAGACAAGTAAACATGAAAGACTGCATTCTCGCCCAGTCAGGTTTCTCAAAGTTGAACTAACATACTTCAAATTTGTCACACAAAACCTGCTGAAGTTTTCAGGTCATCTGCATGTGTGACAGCCAGACTTTTTACTCAGCATTCTCACACAGCTTTTCAGCATATATCCTGTGACTGGTGCAAATCCATAGACTGTGTGCATGTCATGAGTGCAATTTTGGGGTTATCTTGCAAGAACTAGCTTGCAAGAGGACATTGCAAAGGTATGGGGTCTGTTAGCTTCTTAACCTTTTTTTTTTAACCCTGTGAATGTCAAAGCAGAGAGGGCTGTAGACTTTATGATGCAATAGAATTTTTGAAGCTACGTGCAGATATGCTTTTGCAAAAGCTTGATTTGTCAGTTGGCTCCACTGATAGTGAACAAAGGTCGTATTCCTTGCCATGGATATGTGAAAAAGTCTGACATGTTAGACTATCTTGTAGCAATGTGATGATTCGCCACAAGATAGTCCTTCCCAACGCTGAGTCAAATTGGAGAATTGTAATTGACTTTATTTTATTTCATACAAGGGGCATTTTTTTTTCCACAAATAAGTAGTCCATGTTTATGCCAGTTTTCTATTCATGGTGGCATTGGGCATTAATAAAACTGCCTGTGTGGCATTCACTAATTGCCCCATGTAGACTTGAATTTGCACTGACTTTGTTTTTGTTATTTCTTCACAAAAAAATTCTTAGATATAAATTATGTATTGCCATCCATCTGGCCCTAAGTCATCCTCACAGAATCAGGCCTCTTGGCCAGGTCTTCACATCTGCTTTGTCTTTCAAATGGCTTACAAATATATTCACAATCTTTGTCCTTGTCCTTCATTCTGCTTACTCTTACCCTCATGTGACTGCACACTGTGATACAAATAACACAAATGTAATCTCCTGTCCAGTAATTCACTGCTGTGGCACGAGAGGAGAAAGCAAACAATGAGAAGGATATGTGTTCAGATCTGGTAGGAAGCCTACAGCAAGAAGTCTTAGGATGCTAAGATGAGAGTGAGGGGGGGGAGGCCGAGCTGAGGAGATGCTCATCAGCTATTCTGTTTGTCTGTGGCATGATGAAAAACATTCTCACCAAATTCACTAGAGGAGAGGCATGTTGGAGAGGGATCGGTCTCGCTGCTGGTTGGCATGGCAGCAGAGTCGTGCTTGACAGCTCACATGCAGGGTTGCTCTCAGGAAGGCATTTGCGTTCTCTTTTTTTACCAAAAAAAAAGAGCTTGTGTGGGTAAGTGGTTAATATGTCTTTTATGGTGATACCAAGAGAAAGAATACTTAAGAAAAAGCTTAATAATTATAGAATGGAGTTTTCTTGCAGTGTTCAGCGAGGTAATCCTATCAAGTTAGCAGTGTATATGTGACTCCTTCAGTGCTCTGATCGCTGTGGCTGTATGTACAGTTCGGTATGTATGTCAGTGCATTTGTAAATCGGAGAAACCGCTGTTCAACATGCTGCTTCTGAACACATGGCAGTGTGTAATGATCATGGGCGTCCTGAATTATTGATGAGCCATCTGTCAAAGCTCTGGAGCCGTCTGAAGGCTGATTTACAGAGAGGAAATCTTCTCTCTTCTCCACTGACCTCCATCGAAAAGAGGCTTAACTGACACTTTATCCTTTTCCAGAATCGTTTCACACCATGCTGGTTTGCATTTATATGAATGAATGTTTCATAGTGTGGTTATCTCCAAACCCCAATTCCAAAAAAGTGGGGGTGTTGTGTAAAATGTAAATTTAAACAGAGTACAGTGATTTGCACATCCCTTTCTACCTATATTCAACTGAATACAGCACAGAGAAAGATACTAACATTCAATATTGTTTAGTAAGGTTCAAGCTGATAATCCTTAATTATAAATACATACACATTCTGAATTCAATGCCTGCATCATGATTCAAAAAAGTTGGGATGGGGCAAGAAAAGCAACTGGAGCATTTCACAAGTAATTGTGTTATTTGGTGACAGGTGATAGTATCACATTTGGCTGTACTACAGACACATGTGGACATGCCGCACCGCAGCACATTACACCACTGCTGTATTGCAAGCGTGGCTGGCTGTGGCTGGCAGAGTGCTTTCCTCAGAGAACAACTGTTTTTTACATCTCAGCTGCAAAGTAGCAGCTCTATTTGAGAGCAAAGAAGAAGAAATTTCGTGCCATGTTCGGTTCGTGGTGTAGAATAAATGGGGAGCCTCAACTGCTGGTGCAATACCACTGCTTTTATCATTTTTCACTTACCTGGTAAAGTGCCTGGCCCAGCAGTGGCTGGTGGGTAATTGGACCACACTGCTACTGGTGTGTGCTAGGAGCAGCTCTTTAGGCAGGTCTGATGACTGATCTGATGTTTTTTGGGCTTCAGTATTTCACAATGAACCATGGCACGAATTTCTGCACTTGGTGAAAAACTGTGTTGGCAAATAGTCCCAACAGTTTATAAACAAAAATTTCTCAACATGCAATGTTGAGAAACTGAGGGGTTTTGTCTGTTGATATCTTGAAAAGATTCAGAAAATCTGGAAAAATCTCTGCATATAAGGGAAAAGGCTGAAATCCAATGTCAAACACAGCCCTCTGGCGGCACTATTTTTAAAAACGTCATTATTCTGTGACCATTATTACAGCGCTGACTTGGGAACACTTCAGAAAACCACTGTTAACAAAGTATGTCACTGCATCTACAAATGTAAATCAAGACTTTACCATGCAAAGCAACAGCTATTTATCAATAACATACAAGAACATCCAGCTGTCAATTCTTTGGGCCCAAGCTAATCTGAGATGGGCTGACCTCAAAGAAAAAGTTTTCTGTGCTCTGATGAGTTTGTATTTCAGATTTTTTGGGATTTAATGGCTCCTAGCTAGAGAGGAAAAGAAGGATTCAGTTTGTCAGTGTCTGTGATGGTGTGGGGGTGTGTTAGTGCCCATGGCATAGGCAACTTGCACATCTGTGACAACACCATTACTACTGAGGGGTACATACAGGATTTGGAGTAATATTTGCTTTCATTCAGAAGACTTCTTGGGATGTCCCTGCTTATTTCAGAAAGACAATGCCGAGCAACAGTCTACATGAATTACAACAGCATGGCTTCACATAGTACTACTGGCCTGCATGTAGTCCAGACCTGCCTCCACAGAGAATGGATGGCACATTCTGAGCACAGAGTAAGACAATGGAAACCCCATAATGAGAGCAACTTAAGATGTAAATCAAACATGAATGGGTAACAATCCCACTTTCAGGTCTTCAAAAATTGTCATCTGTCCTCATAGAGTGTTGTTAGCAGGAAAGTGATGTAACACAACATGCTCCTGTCCCAACTTTTTCAAACATGTTGCAGGCATCAATTTCAGAATGTGTCTACATTAAATAAATAATAATAATAATAAAAAAATAGTTTATCAAAACGTCATTGTCTTTGTGCTGTGTTCAGGTTAAAATGGATTTGTCAATCATCATATTTTGTTTTTTATTAACACTGCACACAATGTCCCCACTTTTTGAAATTTTGGTTTGTAATGTTTCCACATGGTTTTGCAAAGAATGCTTTCACTTTTATCTCTCCTTGTATGTTTGTTTGTACAGATTATAAACTTCCTCTCTGACCTTCCAAATCAAAGGCAGCGGAGTCAGTGAATGTATCAGCCCCCCTCCCCTTCAGTTTATTTAACATCACAGAAAATCCATTTTTAGTCTTCCTCATGTCCCCCCATGTTGTTTTATTCAAGCCAGCTTGAACTGAATCTGTCAGGCTGGCGTAAAAAGTAAACAATGTCCCTGAAATCCAAATATCCGAATTGGCAGCACTGAATGAGAGGTTAGCGTGCCTGTTGACGTAAATGGCAAAGTGATTAATCCCAGACTGTGAAGAGTCAGAGAAACAAGGCGGTATTGAACGCACCGCAGCCGCTGGTTAAACACACTCACAGGTATAAATAATGAAGGCTGAACTCCTGAACTGTGTGTTTTAAGTGCTGAGGTTGGTTGATGTTAGCTTTGGCACACCAAAAAGGAGTCTGGAGCTCAGCCATATGCTGCTGCACTGCTCACTGTTTACTGGGCTTATGTTTTGGCAGGGTGGCCGGTGGAGAGACTGTCATGTAATTACAGGGTCACAAAGTTTACTCCCCACAACAAGGAAAATAGTGCTGTTATTTATACTTTTCTCAATGAAATGTTCATTTATACTTTTCCCCTAAAATTTGCGGCATCAAAAATTTAAACTGTGTTTCAGCTGTTAATTCTAAAAGACTTTTTACTTAGTGTAGGGTCTTCTCTGATTTAATCTTTTGTTGTCGTGCTGGGCTCTTTTCATTGAGTCAGATAACTCAGCTCAGCTCAGTAAAAAGATTTGACTTCTCTGGCTTTATTTAGCACTACCTCTGGATTGTATAATTTAGGCAAATTCACAAATGTTTTCACAAGGAGTGTGCGTCTTACTTAAATCTTCTCTTATCATCTTCATTTTTAATGTCAGGGCAGGCTCAACCTGGGATGCCAGATAGACTGTTTCAAATGTATCAAAAGCACTGGGAAACAGTCACCATCCATCTGGGCTACAAAAAGAGAAGACACTTTCAAAATAAAACTGAAGATGATTAGATGAATGTTCTGTCAGGGCGATCAGAGCAACAAACTGCAGATAAGCTGCAGACAGCATATACTACTGCTGAGGAGTTACTAAGATTAGCATGACGGAAGCTGTTGTCATGTCAATAAGTGCAACTGATTAATTGATTTCTAATTACGATTTTAGTTTCCAACCATCTTAAAAACAAGATAAGATTTGGGCTACAGGATTACTGTGCCATATACTGTGATGCACTCCTTTTGTAATGTTTGGTAAAAGGAGCGAATGCACACTGCCTGCCTTCAAAGCACAGTGGGGGTTCACTGCATTTATGTTTATATTTTTGTTGAGCAGTGAATGTAACATTTCAGTTTGCACACCATGAGCAAGCTCAGTAGCTCAATCTGAAGCCATACAAAGAGTGTTCATGCTCTGTGAAGTAGAGTTAAAATCCAGCGTCTGCTGAAGCAGATTCACTGTATGCATCTTGCTGGTCAACATGGCTCTGGCAAGATTTTCAGGCACTTCTAGAATATATTTCATATTAAAAGCACAATCAATTCCTTCAATGATAAAAGTTTTTACCAGGCAGTTATTGAAGTCACTTTTCAGAGTTGTGCAGACTTTTCCTCAAGTTCCTGTGAAACTGTCATAACTCACAAAGGCTGTTTACAAATGGTATTTTAATGTTCAAATCATCAGGCAGTGGAGATATTAATTCATTTAAGTTCTCACGCTCTACCTCCCTCTCTGACTCTTGCTGTCATGATTCATGTTTTGATTTATTATGTTCCTGAGTTTTTCTAGTGTTTTCCTTTGTTAATTCTGGGATTCAATGTTTCTAGTTTGACTTTGTGTTAAGGTTTTCAGTTTATTTGGAGTTTTTCTATAGCCCTTGTGTTTCTGTGTATTTCGTGTTTCTAGTTTTATTTTGTATTTAGGTTTTGTATGTTATAATCCCTGTTGCTTCTAGTGTTTTCTGTTATATATCCTCCTGTGTTTTCAGTGTTTTCTTAGTTAAGCTTCTCGTGTACTGTTCCTTGTGTGCTTCTTGTGAAATGTTCCATATTTCCTGTTTTATTTTGTAGTTGCCTTCCCTTGTGTGTGATTCCAGTTTTGTCTCCTGCCTCAGTTTCCCTCCACTGTGATTACCCTCACTAGTTTCACCTGAGTCTTGTTTACCACACCTGTCTCTCCTTGTCTAATCTCTCACTGTGTATTTAGGTTCTGTGTTTCTCCCTGTCTGTTGTCAGTTCATTGTTTGCTGTTAGCTTCCTGTGCTGCATGTTAAGTCTCCCTTGTGTCCTGGATTTTTGTACCCTGGTTTGCTATTTTCTTAAAGTAAGTTTAGTTGGAGTTTTTTCCCTGGGATTTTTGTTAATTAAAAGTATTTTGTTTTTATCTGCACTTGGGTCCCATTTTGACTTTTTGCCAAGTTCCTGAGATCTGCTCAGTAACGTATCACCACTGTAAGGTCAGACAAATAGCAAGTAAAAAAAAAAAAAAATTCATGTTTTTGTTGACATGCATCAATTTTAATTTATGTGAGGTTACATCTTTTCACCATTTTCCATCTAGTATCAATCTTTATAGAACACTTAGGCCTAATCATTTGTAATTCATGAATATATAAAGATGTTGAATCACTTAATTATTATGTTTAATGGTTTTGATTTCAATATCAATCGATGAAATCCCAATTATGAATTTTGCCATAAATGAACAGCTGTAATGTCAGTACACAATTCTTCCAATATTTTCCATTTCTGATAAAAACTGTCCCTATAACTACATCCACACTAATCACTTTACCAGCTGCCATTGTTTACAGACTTGCAGTTGCTTCTACTAAACTGCACCTCTACCTATCGCCTCTTTTTCCTCAAATGAATCTCATTGGTCCGCTGGTTCTCTGATCAGGAACAGGCATTTAGGCTATAAGCTTCATAAGATGGATCTGTCTGATGACAGACATGGACTCTGGCCACTCCTCTGCTTTGAAAGGGTAAAGAAAGCAACTCCTGAAATCCTTCTGTGCTGGTTGTTCATTTTATCCCCTCACAGAGAGAGACCATCCATGTCAGACGGTTGGTGGTAGCAGTGAGGGTCTCAGGAAGCAAGACATGGCATAAACAGAATGATGCACAAAAGTACAAAGATATTATTCTTATGGTGTAATAGAGTTATGTGAAACAAACAAATACAATATTTCTTCTCACATTAGTGTGCCAGCTCTCAGCCTGAAACATTTTCTACAGTCTTAATGGGTGTTGTGTGTTAAGCCAGAAAACACAAACTTTAACACTGCTGGTCAATTATATGAGATGTTTTTTGTGAGTTTTTGCAGTAGCTGCAGACAATTAAAATGAAAAATCAATTCTGAAGTCTCAAAGTTGTAATGGTTGACAGATAAACAGTCATTCAGAATTAATCTGCAAACAGCTTCTGTCTTTTGATACTAAACTTATACGTCTGTTTGAAAAGTGCAACAAATTGTAACAATACGGAAATCCTTGGCAATGGTTAACTCTTGCTTTAAATGACCTAACATGTCACAAGCTCCTGCACACGGTCTAGATTGCACAGATACACTAACAATCTTTGCAGAAGTTTGAAGCTAGATTAATTAATTCTTGCTTTGTTCAGCCTCACTTTATTCAGACATTGAAATGAAAGAGATTGTTGTTGTTGAAAATGAGTGCCATCAAAAGTACTGAAGGAGAAAAATTCTCTAATTTAACCTCTTATGTCAGGAGGGATGTGAACTCAGTGTGGTACCTTTTTATGGGGCCCTGAAATCTGGACAACCCCTCATGTCTTTATCATTGAGTCATGTAAAAAGATCTTCCATGCTCCAGTGCAGTATAACTAGCTCCAGGTTTAATTAAAACAGTATGTCAGTGATAACATGTAATAACACTGCATCAGCAGCTTCAGCAGCTGCTTACACTGCACTGTCAACCAACTTGAGATTTGTCCTCATTTCACCTTCAGCACTCATTCTTTTTTATTCATTAAATTCAGGCAGTGAATAAAACAAATCCATCACTGCTGAGATATCCCCTGCTGTAAAAGATATTTATTCCCATTTTCAAAATGAGGCTAAACCTTTATTTCCCCGGGCAGCTTCACTGATATTAACTATCTCTCTTCTAGAAGGGCAGCTCAAGAGAAAGCACAGAACTAACATCTAAGGTGACAACAGAGTTAAAAAGACAAAAACTAAAGTTGCCGACTTAGTAGAGATCTTCACAATTAAAGCTTTAAGATTTTTTTTTCAGATAAAGTTTAGATACTGATAGTTTTGGATATACCGTCTTTAGTGTAAAAAGTAAGGCATATAAATAAAGCTGTCAATGGACATGGCAGCACTAGATGTATGTTTTTAGTAATGGTTTGTACATGTGACATTTAGAAATATGTGTCTATGAATGACTCCGTCTGTCCTTCACTGACAAATCCTGAGAAGTTGTTTTTTTCATTGTGTTTGTTTACTAGTCAATGACAGTGCTCACTGGTCAACAAATCAGTTTGTGTCAATGTACACATGCCAGAAGTAGCAAAATATTCACTTTTCATCTGTATTCAAAAAGCAGGCATTAGAAAACAGATTTGACCACTACAAAACACCTCACAGGACAGTCTACAAGACAGCACACAAAAAAGCTATTTAACTCTTTAACAGAACCACCTACAATATGATCAGTCAGAGGATTGTGATTCTGACACAGAGAATCTTCCAGAGTTTGTTTTAAGGCAAGTTGGCACTTGTTGCAACTGTCGATTCCCTCAAAATTGCTGCTTGTCTTTTTTATTTTTTCTTATCCAGCAATCTGTTTTTCTTCACTGCTGCCACCATTGATTCAAATGGATGCAAGTGGCAGCTACTGGTAAAGAGCAGCAAAATGATGTGGTTTCAGATAATTTGTCATGTTTAAAAATGAACAATGAAGCAGTGCAATCAAAGAATGTGAGGTTTGACAGACTTTAAAAGAAAACAGAAAAAACATTTTTTTTCCAGTAAACAACACAGGGGTCGGTGGGATATTTCTATACAGGGTTAGTAAAGGCTTAAATTAAATGCATCAACTGCATGTCCATTAGCATTAGATCTAATCTGGTAAATCTTACCAGAAGATGTTTTTCAAGTCTGTCAGTTGTTGACTTTTTCTAAAAGTTTGTTGCGTAGCACCCAATTTCACCCATGTTTTTATTTTTCTTTACATGACCCTTCTGTCACTGTCATTTACTGCGCTTGTTTTTGACCAGTGTGAGCCAGTATCACTCACATCACTCAAAAACATAAAACATATATATCTATTTATTTTTTTAAGAAAGCTCTTTTATAATAGATAACCTTAAACCTGCAGCCTGTCCCCTCTCGCCTTTTCAACAGAGATTTTTGAAACAACTGGTCCTAACAGTCAGACAATTATAGTTACAGTTACAGTAGCCTTGATTGTGGTGTAGTCCCCTCTTATTTTGAACATGCTGTAGTACATCCACTTTGAAAATAAACCCAATTAGGATACCTCAGTCCTATTTAATATTAGACTGATTTCTTAACTCCCTTTCAGAATCAGAATCAGCTTTATTAGCCAGGTATTCTTACGCAACAAGGAAGTTGACTCTGGTTAGCATTGATCTCAGTGTACAGGAATTAAACCATAAATATATTTTTTTAAAGTGTACAAAACTTAAGATTTAAATATGTGCAAGCTCTTGTAGGTATTAGTCATAGTATATACAAATCCATGAGTTTTGATAGTATAGGGAAAGGGTGCAAGAATTCTGACTAGACGTGATCAGAGTATAAAGCATGCAAGGATGTGGGCAGATTTATATGAGGGAGACAAGATCATTAAGGATAGTTAGTGTAATGTACATATGAGGTGAGGCATTTTACTAGAGAGCCTTCTTACAGTATTCTACAGTATTTGAGTTGCAGTGAATATATTTATTACTTGCAGCATTTGAATACGGTAGGTAGGTTAAAATAGATATTAGTATGGTAAATAGATTGTTTAGTGCAAATATGAATGTGAGGGGAGGCATTTGCCACAGAGAGCCTTCTTACAGCATTTGAGTTGCAGTGAATATGTTAATTACTTGCACCCTTTCAGTATGGTAAATAGATTAAATTCAAATAAAATAGTAAATAGTATGGTAAATAAATTAATCAGTGCAAGTATACATATAAAGTGAGACATTTCACGCCTCCTAACAGCATTTGAGTTAAAGTGAATATGTTGATTATTTGCGATTTTTTGTACAGTAAACATGCATTATTAAATTAGTGGTAGGTGCTGTAAGAAGATGAATCAATGCAAATAAAGTGAGACATTTATCACAGTGAGCTTTTACAGTATTTGAGATACATTAAAGCAGTGAGAGACAGTGCATGATATATTACATTAAGCAGGGCTGAGGTGCTTGTTAAATGAAAGTTCAATTTCCACTTTGACTGTTGAGTGGTCTTCAGAGTGTGTAACAGCCTGCAGGAAGAAGCTATTTCTGTTTTGGGTTGTTTTTTGCGTGCAGTGCTCTGTAACGCCTACCAGAAGGAGAGGTTTAAACAGTTTGTGAATGGGGTGTGTGGTGTCTGACAGATGTTACCTGCCAGTTTCCTTATCCTTTTCTGTGTAAAATCTTGGGAAAGTTGTTTTTAGTCAATTTTAGTGTTTTTAGACACAATGGTATCCTGGAGGGGTTTCAATCAGGTTTAAAAGCAGTACAAAATACTGAAACTGCGCTTGTAAAGGAGATTTTACTGTATTAATTACTGATTCTGGGGATTCATCTCATATGTTTTTAGATCTCACGGATGTTTTTGACATTTTTGCCACAAAATTTTAATCTCACAGCTAGAGCAATGGGTGGGGATCAAAGGTACTGTAGTAGAGGAGTTAAGGTCTTATCTGACTGACTGTAGCTTTTCTGTCAGCCTTGGTGGTATCACTTTCTCCTCAGCCCCTCCTTCATGTGGAGTTCTCCAGGGCCTCAGATTTGGTCCTATCTTATTTTCTCTGTACATGTCCCTTATGGGTCCATTTTAAGAAAGTATAACATGCCTTTCCATTTTAATGCTGATGATACACAGTTTTATTTACCTCTGAAAGCTTCAAACCCTAACCCTGCATTGTCTCAGGGACATTAAATCTTGGATGGCGTTAGATTTTGTCAGGCACAATGACAGCAAGACTCAAGTCATTTTTGTGACCCCCGTGGAGGCTTAGACATGTCTTGATGCACTTTATTTTGGAGTTAGCCATGTCTCTGTTCATTGTCTACAGCTTGTTCAGACCATTGCAGTTCATCTCTTAACTGGTAAACATAAATATGACCACCCTGGGTTTTGGCTCTCCATGAGAATTGACTTTTTATCTTCTCCTTATTCTACTGTATTTGTCTTGATAGTTTAACTGTTTTAATATTTTTGTGTCTTGTTTTAAAAAAAAAAAAAGTCATTGTTTTTAAATTCTATTCAGTAGCTTTTGGCCAGCTCTTGTTGTTTTTTAGTGCTTTATAAATAAACTTGGATTGGATTGGATGCAGAGGTGTGTATGGGTTACCTATACATAGAAATGCCATGTAGGTCAAATTTACCCCATAAGAAACCTTTAATTCCCCCCTTCCTTCACACCAGTTGATAAACAATAGATGTTGCAATGGAACCACCCTCTGTCTATTTCATCACAATTAGAATCAGAAGTCACAGACCAGCCATGAACATGGATGCCACAGAGGTGAATTAAAGTGAAGAAGCATTAGATGTTCACACTGCATGAGTGAAAAGAATCTGGTGAGGAGGTATTGGGAGAATTTTTGATCTGACGGATCATCCAACACTGATCCAGTTCTCCCTCTGTGGTTAATCAGCTGTCCTTGATCTTTGGTTATACATATAGTTGCCCTTGATCGGCACTCTTAATTAAAATCTGTGCCTGTTCTCACAAGGTTATTGAAGCTGACTTTCCTTCCTTTGGTAAAGACAGTAAGATCTGTCATAAATAGCTTTCTGTGGATAATATTTTTTTCATTCATGTGAAAATCATCAAAAAATATAACAATAAATGTAGTGTTAGTGTTAGTGTTGATGGACTTATCAAAAAGACAGACCAGTTTCTCCTTTGCCATTATTGTTGATGAGGCAGAAATGGCATTAATGTGTGTGAAAGTGTTCCAACAACTGTACTAGTTTAAACTATGAGTGCATTTAGGAAGCTGAACACTGAAATAGCTGAACTTTATTGTTTTATTATTGAAAACTATCACCATCAGCACAAAAATACAATAAGAGTTGAATAGACAAAGGCCTTAATGGCTACATTTTTTGAGAACCTGATGTTTGCCAGTACAACTCTCACAGGCATCCAAAATACCATAGATATAGGATTAGCCTGCCCTGCTAGTGTGGGAAATAGAGGCATGGCATGAAGGATTCTGGACTATCACAGTGTCCGTTTTGTTTGTTAGATCATCACAAAGACACAAGCTTTGTTATCTCAGGATGATAACTTAATTCATTATCATGGGAAAACAGGATCAGATATCTGGAGATAGGCTAAGTAAGCCCTGAGAAATCAACTGGGAATTTCATGTTATTGTGGGAAACCTGGGTTGTTGAAATGCAAGGATATATTTCCCTTAAGGAATAAGTAGCAGAAACAAAAACTTATATGTGAGTATCTTTAGTATGAATTATATAATATAAAAGAAAACTTCATGGACCATAGCCTTAAAATTGCCATAAGTGGTGATGTTCAAACTCTAAACTAGTATGTTTCTGTGTTTTCTCTGTCTCTGTCTGCCAGGTACGACTTTGTGGCGATAGAAGACCCAACTGAGAAGACCATCCTGGGCCGCTGGTGTGGCTCACAGTCCGTACCAGCCAGTCACACTACCAAAGGCAGCCAGATCCGCATCCGCTTCATCTCCGATGAGTACTTCCCCTCCGAGCCTGGATTCTGTATCCACTACTCCCTCCTGTCTGAGGTATGTATGCCAAACAACTATCAGGACTTTAAATTTTGCTGTTTGATCACTTAAGCTGTCTGAACATTTATCTCAAACTTCAGGCGGTTCACACAGCAGTAGGAAACGTGTCTCTGTGTGAGATCTATTAAAATTATTTGCTTGCATAACATGGTGTCTTAATTAGCAAACATCCATTTCTGTTGATGCGTACCAAAGGTTTTGAGCATCGTTGGGGAGAAATCATGTTTAAGTACTCTGGAACATCTGGCACCTGTACTATCATTTATTTTATGAGGATACACACATTTCTGAACAGCTCATACACACTTGGGTGAACATTTTCATAATCTCAGCAATCCCAGCTGGCAACCAAAGAATTTAGTTTGCAAAGCTGTATCAGATAATAATGTAATAGACCTTCAAATAGTTATGTAAAGCTAGAAAGTATACAACAAACCAAAATATCCTCACTTAAATGAATGCTGTAATTTTCTCATTTTCTGCTGCAAGAGCAGCTTCAGTTAGTTCCATTATTGTTCTGTAATAAGCCATATACTATCTGAACCCATGGGGCTACAGATGAGTCAACAGCTGAGGTGTCTTATTGTCACTGATGATGTTTTTTGGCACTGAGATGGAGAAAATAAGTGGTCCAGAGGTCCTCTAACCCTTGAGGGGGAATCATTGGAGTCCCTGAAATGAAAGCTAGAATTAAGAGATAGAAGAGCTTTTTCCCAGGAAAATTGTCAAGCTGCTGTCTGTTGGTTTCATTTTCTGTTTCAGGTCCTGTCATCCCATGCAGCTTCAGAAGTAATATGCCCTTTTGTGTTTTGACAGTCCCCACTTCACAAAGACACCTATATTATTTGACTCTAGACTTAAAACTTAAGAGTATTTTTGGCAACAGAACACAACCACCTCTCTGCTAAAGTCAGTTATTTCTGCATTTATTTTTCTTTCACTGTAATACAGGCTGTCCTTTCCCTAATGCATATTTTCATGCAAGATTGAGTCCAGCAACAATGCAGGTTTAGGGTGTAGGTCATACGTGCCATGAGCTAAAGGTTATAGGTTAGACATGGCAAGTAAACTCTGCTGTAGGGGACTCTAAATCAAAACAATAACAAAAGAAGATGAGAAGAGACAGCTGCTCATCTCAGCCCACATCCATGGCTTGCCTTGCTTGAAACTGAGGGCTCTATTTAGTTTTGAAAAAGTGCGCTCTAAAAGTGTTTTTACTAAGCAGTATATGATCATTTTAGGTTGATAAAGGAATTTCACATAATGAGGTAGAAAAGCTGTTACATAAAAGCGGCCCTCCTAGTTTGTGCTGCAAACACACAAAGCATCCTGGGATTGCTGAGGACTGAGGCCATGATACATATATTACATATATACATAGATATACACATTACATGATTACATATATAAAATGTCCTCTTGCATATACTAGATTTTCAAGTATGATAAGATCTCTTGTCACACTCAAATGCCCCACAATGCATTGTGCGATGTTTTACATATGGTCAAATAAAAGTACTAAACATTTGTTTTTGTTGTTAAATTCTACACACAGTTTGGCAGTTAAGCAGGCTAGGTACTAACTTATTCAATGTGACGTGAAGAAAACAAGTGTTACTGTGATGGCATAGTAAGAAGTTTAGAATATCTACTGTATGAGTATAGTTCACAGTTTTAAAGTATGGGGTTTTGGGTAAAGAATCTGTTTCAGTATTCTTTTACTACTCTTTCCTGTTGTAAAACTTTTATAAAAGAAATAACACTTTTCAGGATACAGCAGTCCCATTCCTTCAACTAGTTCACAGCAGTGTTGATATTTAATAAAACATTAGCTCCTCTTGTGTAATATCTGCATTTTTTTCTCCTATTACTTTTTGAAGTAGATCCGTCAGTGATTTGTGCTGCTGCTCAAATCCGTTCAGTACTTTATGCTAAAACTCTTGTCATTCTTTTGCTATATTTTATTTATTGAAGTGACAGTAAGCAGCATGAATACTCCGGTGAAAAACCATGGAAACAGGATGGTGCAGAACTTGATTGTTGCCAAGTAACCCAAACATTGTTTGCACAGTTCCATCCATCCATTTTCTATACTGCTTATCCCCTTCGGGGTCACGGGGGGCTGGAGCCTATCCCAGCTGTCATTGGGCGAGAGGTGGGGTACACCCTGGACTGGTCTGTTTGCAGTCTTCAGCCCTTATTCAATTGATTACAGAACATAGACAAGATACTGAATGTTCAAACTCATAAAATTATTTTTATGGAAATATTAACACATTCTGAATTTTGATGCCTTCAACATGCTCCAATAGGAGACAGGTCTGGACTGCATGCATGCCACTCTAGTACCTGCACTTCACTGGATGGACCTCTCAGTGTTACTGGTGCCTTCACAGATGTGCAAATTATCTGTGCCAGTACTAATACACCCCCTACACCAGCCCAGATGCTGGCTTTTAAACTTTCTATTGGTAAAAGTCTGAATGGTCCTTTTCCTCTTCAGCCTCGTGGCCTCATTGGACCATTATTTTAAAAAATAGTTTGAAATGTGGACTCTTAAGACTCTGAATTTTTCCCTTTAGCTCAGTCCATCTCAGATGAGTTCAGGCCCAGAAAAACTAGCGGGACTTTGGATGTTTTTGATGTTTGGCTATCACTTTGCATAGTAGAGTCTTCACTTACATTTGTAGATGCACTTACCTACTGTGTTAACTGACAGTGGTTTTCTGAAATTCTCTCAAGCCCATGCTGTAACATCCATCAAAGAATGATGCTAGGTTTAATGAACTGCCTCCTTGGAAATCAAAAGTCACTGTATTTCCCCTTCCATACAGATATTTCTCCAGATTCATTGATTCTTTTGATGTATTATGGAATATAGGTGGAGTAATCTCTAATATTCTTGCAATTGCACATTAATGGAATGGTGATAAATGGTTAATCAACTGACGGGCCATTCACTGATGCAATCTTCACAAGTGGAGAAACTACCATCGTCTATGGTTGTGATTAACAAAGCCTTTCAGGGGAGCTCCCTTTATGAACAAATGATGGTACTTTCACCCGTCACCAATTAACGCACATATCTATGGAACTGTCCAGGTGTTTTTTTTTTAACATATCATATTTCATCTCTCCCAGTCTTTTCTCGCAACGGCCCCATCTTTTTTGGAACATGTTGCAGGCATCAAATACAGAATGTATGTGTCCAAAAACAATGAAGTATATCAGTCTGAACATTGACCGTCTTTGTGTTTAATTGAATAGAGGCTGAAAAGAATTTGCAAATCATTGTATTTGTATAAATGTATATATATGTATGTAGATATGTTTGAATTTTAAACAGTGTCCTAACTTTTTGGGAATTGGGGTTTGTACATGCAAGATTTCCCCTATGGTGTTTGATTCAAATCTGATAAGTAAAAAAATCTAAGTACAAAGAGGGCACTGATAGTCAGAGATTCAACACCCAATTATTCAAAAGAACATTTCAATTTAATAGTGTTAGTTACATACTAAATTAAATTTTGATATTTTGACATTGAAAATAAATTAATGAACCCCACAAACTCCAGGAGAAAGGCATCTTCATAACTTAGATTTGAACTTACCAGTGAGTTGAAGCTCTCCTGCCCCCAACAGAAGCTTTCATAACATCAGTGAAAAAAATGTTATGAAAGACTTCAGTGTCAGTGTTCTTCTAGCTGTCTTTGTCTGGATCCGTCCTCTTCCCACATTCTCTTTCACTTTTTTGTTTCTGTCCCGGCCTTCAGACCACACATACACACTCACAGCCTCCCTCAGTCCCTGCTCCCTCCTCTGACAAAAGCCTGGAGTGAAGTGAAGAGACGGCTGCCATGTTTGAACCTGCCATGTTTTACTTGCTTTGAGTAAACAGCTCTGCTAGTCATTAATCCATTATAGCCTGAAGCTCTTTGAGATCTGATGGCACTTTGTATTCTCTCTGTAACTTTTATTCCATTTCAGTAGTTCTTTTTGTTCTTTGTCATCACCGACAGTATCATTGCATTTTTGGTTACCCCTGAAACCTAAAACAGCCTTTTGTTTGCAGCACATCACGGGTCATGTTGAGCATCAAAGCTTTATTCCTGCATTTAGAAATAAAGATGAAAAATCAATCATTAACATCGTTTAAGTCTCCAGTGATACCATCAATGCATTTGTTGAATCATTCAGACAATTGAAAAGAGGCCTGCCCAGTAGGTCTCAAGATATTGTAGTGAACTGAGATTCAATCTGAACAAATCCAAAGAACTGTGAGGCTCAGGCCAGTCCTGCTTTTATAATTGAGATTTATCCACTAAAACAATCGTACAAGACTTAAATTGATCTCACGATCCCTTAAGATGAGAAAAATGTTATCTAGAGATCAATTTCTCTTACTGAGGCTTGATTTTGAGTAAGGGTCTGTGTTACATAAAAGTCTGCAAAGATCACTACAGGCTATAATATTGTGTTGTGAATATTTTATACATAATAATGACCAAAGTGCTTTATACTGTTTATCATTTATATCTATCAGTGCCAAAGATCAAAATCAGAATCAGCTTTATTTTCAAGTAGGTCAACAAAATACAGGAATTTATCTTTGTGTTTTGGTGCAAAAACTATGAGCACAGGAGTGGAATAAAAATGATAAAAGATGTTAGAAAGAAATTAAGCAAAAGTGCACCAGAGGAAAAGATAAATAAAAGAAAAAAAAACAATAGCAAAGTTTATACAGTAATATTTGGGCTGCAACACTGTAATTGCAAGTATATTCTTGTCAATTTTAGCCTCATTCACAATGTCACAAATGTGCCCCAAAGTGCTTTTTACTTTAAACAACTTCTGCAACTTTGTTCAATGGACCCTTTATTTAGAAAATGAAGGCACTCCCATTGTCAGGATAGAAATTTAAGTGTCTTGTCTTTACAGTCATGAAAGAAATGGTGTGATAGAACCACAGGAGAAAGGATTCTGGTAAACAACATTAATAACCTATCTAAAGGGATGAAAAAACACACAGAAGCCAAATGATGTAAGTTTGAAACTTGACTATTGCCAAGCAACCCAAACATTCTCCTCACAGAGCCAATGGACGCGACTTGAAACACTGAAGTTATTTCTGATGGATGAGCAGTCAGTGTCACTTTGTGCTCTTCAGAGAGATCATGCCCCATTTGAGAGAAAACAAGCTCTTTATATTGAAAACACTGAAGGCATCTCTTTAATGGTGACAGTCAGGGACAAATGATTCAAAGGACATGTTTTTCATCATCAATTGATGAAGGAGTGTAAGTTTTGACCAAAGATTTGCAACTTGAGGAGATGGTTTCAGAATGACGCTGGCGCAGCTGTCTGAACTAAACCTTTGCATCTTGAATCAAGCTGACTGATGTAATAGCCTGTGATTCAGCTTGTCAAGTTGCAGTGCAGGGCCTTGCAAACAGGTAAATTTGAAAAAGAAGGATATAAACCTCATTTTTAAAGGCTAAAAACACCAGATTTATTAGATAAAACCATGCTAGAAATGTTGGAAGTGGTTACAGCTACCCTTTTCCCTTCATCCACTCCTGTCGCCTCCATCAGCTGCACATCACGCTTAAATGCATCTTTTCACCTCTTTGAAACTAGAGAGGAGTTTGGTGGTCGAATGTTGGACTGGCATTGTGTTCCCACTGACTTTATGCTGGAGATTTCCCTTCTTGACAGCAGAAGCTCTAGCCAGCCTTTTAGCATATTCTTCAGGCATTTAATAATGTATTCATGACATTTTAAAAGTTAACTTCCAACTCATTTGACATAGTTAAAATACACCCTTCAGGCATAGTTTATGACATCTCTGGTTAAGATGGGTTCACTTGTGCAGTTTGACTTAAAGAGTCTGAATATGGACTCGTATGCACAGATATGGCCAAGATTGCAAGGCTGGAACAGTACTGATCCAAGGTTGGTATGGCAAAGTGTCAGACCAGCATCTGCTCCCATACCTGACCTGACCTGATAGCTATAACTTTGTTTATTTTATACCATTATGATGCCCATCCCTGTTCACAAAAGTCACCATTTGTATGTTTAACTCACTGGCCATTGGATCTGGAATCCTAACAGCCAATAAACCATCCAGTTTTTGTATTTTATACTTTTAAATTGCCATTCATTTTGCCTGTTTACCACTCTTCATTAAGATGGAACATGGGAGGGGAAGTATCATCAGCATCAAGTACCCAGATGGATTGCTCTCATGGTTTATTTGATTCAGAACTGAAATTTAAACAATAGTAACTAAACAATAATATTATAATAGAATGACTGTCTTGTAATAAGATGTTTATATGGACTTGTCAGGTGAATGCATAGTTAAAGGAGTGTAATTAAGTACATTTTAATAGAAATTATTACATGTGAGTGAGCATCAGCAACAAAGTCAGCCTGATTGCATTGATTCCTATTGCAGTGTCCTGACAGCATGCTAGCACTGCAGTGCAAAGCAGAACAACTCGGCACACTGATTTTGCGTTTTCACCCCGGTCCTGTTTTGCGCTCCGCCACTGCCGTTGAGCTTTGGCACCGAATGAGAAAAGAGGGAGATGACATGTTACATGGCAAACATATTGTCAAATGATCCTAAGAAGAAAACACCATTCTTCAGTTTCTCTACTTTCATAAAAAAAACAAAATGAGTTGTACTACTGAGGAGGGGAGAACAGAATTTAGCAGGGGAAAGAATCAAATATTTATTGAATGCAGTATAAACAATGAGTGTGCAATGTTGCACAATGCCATGCAGTATCTGACATTTGCATGCTGTTAGCACTCAGAGACAAAAGTTATTGCTAAGATTTGAGTTTTGCTCTGCAGCTGTATTAATCATCAACTTAAGCTTGAACTTTTTTAGTTTGAAAGTAAAAAAAATTCAAAGAAACTCAGGATGTTTTTTGTATTTCAAAGTCAGATTGAATTATTAGACAGTAAAATAAATATTCTGCTGCTGAGATGTCAGCCACTGACTTTGTGATGGAACAAGAAACCAAGTTTTTCTTTCATAAACCCACTCTGGAGAGAGTGGAAACCATGAGGGGGGAAAAGGAAGTTCTGGCCTCTGCACGTTCGCTCTGTCTTCCCTTTGAACTTTCCTCTGACAGAGAAGCAGCATGCTCAAACAGCAGCTCTCTGTTTCCTCTGTGGTCAACCAGCAGCTACTGGAACCTCGTGCCACGCAGGGGCCGGCACTTTAGGTTATATTTAAACAAGCAGTGATTCCTGCGCACCACTTCCACGCAAAGGAAGAGGAGGGAAGAAAATAAGACCCAGTCTGTAATTCACAGGAAGAGATTTCAGGAAGAGTGAGAGGACCGAGGCAAAGATGTTTTTAAAACAGGGGAGAAGGAGTCTTTTGAAGGGAGGATGGGGGGTGTGTTGGCTAATGTTGGGCTAAAAGAGCAAACAGAACATATGTCATTGTCTTTATGAGGGCTCTATTTAAAATTAAACTCCAGTGTAAGCTAGATATGAGGATGTCTCTTTATTTGTGTTTATTTTCATGGATTTGATAAAGGTTTTTAGACTCAGATGTAAAGAGAAGGGGATAAGAGAGAAAGAAAGAAATAGTAAAAGCCCCGTTAAGGCAAATGGTAATGACTGGCAAAGCCATGCAGGAAGTTTTACTGTTGGCACGGTGAAACTGAGGTCTGTTTTTACACCAGTCTAAATTGCAGTGTGTGGCATAGAGTGAAAGAAACAAACACTATATTCACGCACAAAAGTCCTTGTTGTGTACTGAAAAGCTCTCTTGTGCAAGGAAGTGGTTTGCAGCTCCATGTTAAAGCAGAGATATTGTTTTTCAGCGCTCTCCCAGGATGCTATTTCAGAATTCTCATCTCAACACAGTTAGCTGAACCTGTCATTTCACTTACCAGAAATAAGAGCGTGTGGTCATGCTGTGGAAGAACAAAGAGAGCTGAAATGAGGTAATCACAGCCTGAAAACGAGGTTTCTCTTAAAGGGCAGGGGGTTCAGGGAGTTTTGAGGAGATAAGAGGGATGTTACAAGCTTACACTTCGATTCAGATCATCTTAAAGACTAAAAATGTTCTTACTTTTACAGCATAGAGAGCATTTGCTTTTTAGAAACATGCAATTGGTACAGTCTTGTTTAACATCCCAAAGCTGTTTTTTTCTACATATATTTGATTATATTGTTAGGTTCACAGCTGCACATATTTCAGAACATTGGTTTAACCACTTTTCTGCTTTCAGCACACTTTGGTCTGCTTACTCAGCATGTTTTTTCATTCAAGTTTAACATGAACAACCAATGAGAGGAAACTAAATGTAGGTTTTATTTGAGTACCTTATCTTTAAGTTCCATAAATGTTAAGCCTACCATGATTCATTCAAGTTTTGGATGGCACATTTTAATCATTGCCAGTTTGCAGGCCTGCCCACAGAAATGACTGGGCCCCTGAAAGCAGAGTAAATGGGGCCCTCCTTGGATAACTTACTAATACTTTAGCCTGTCTCCGGCTAGCTTTTGGAGGTTTTAGTAAATGAGTCAGTGAAAAGTTATTGTTAGATACTAATTCCATGGCCAATAACTTTGTTCTGCTTGTGCTCTGGTATCCCAACTTTTATGGCAATAGTGTAGGTGAAATTTTTGAGGAAGAAAAATGTACTGTTTCTCCTGTTATTCATGGTGGTGTGAGGATGAGGTTATTAGCTACACAGAGTGGCTAGCTGGAGATGCTAAACTCAGGCAGCAGTTAACTATTAACATCATGAATGTCTGAATCCCTTCATTTTTCCTCCTCATCTTAACGCTTGGTTTGAAGTTGTCTTATCATCAGATTTAGTTTTATCTTGCTGTTGTAGTGGCGATTTAATTGAGATATATTTTTAATGAAAAAGAATCCAAATCTTCTGCCTTCATGCATATGTTATTATAGGCAGTCTGATGGAGGTCCAGTATCATTTCATGTGAGCATCAGCTGTTTCTGTTGCCATGTTTAAAGCAACTTTTGAAACAGTGCTGCGCTCAGCAATGACACTTCTCCCTCACTTGCCAATCAAATTCAAGAGGGGGCGGGACTTCTGACATTAGTGGAAGAGAAACTGATCTGACTTGTCTTTCTTCATCTTTTTTTGAGGGTAGTTTCAGGTCTGCATCTGCTGCCTGTGTCAGACAGGATTCTTTACATTGCATGTCTTCTGTGTGATATTCCTTATAATATGGAAATATGAAGCACATAGAGCTATTTCAAAACAACGTTACAGGTTCTACCAAGGAAAGAGGGTTTCATTTTTTGGAAAGTAGCAACAATGAGCACTGGTGTGAAGTGCTCTGGAACTGAGGTCCTTAGCGCTGCCAGTGCCAAAAAAGCCAGCTATGGATATGCAGCCTTACCATTACATGCAATAGGCACATCAATTTTATTACTGTCTTTAAACAGACAAAAAGATTGACAGATAGATAAATGAAAACAAGTTAATAAATAAATACATCACTTAAAGAAGATTAAAGTGGTTTACATTTTGAGACAGGCAACATAAATAAAATGTTAATTTTGTTGCTTGAATACAAGGATGTCCAAACTTTAGGACTGAAGGCCACCTACAGAAAAAAATATAAAGATAATGGGGCCACTGTGAAACACCTTAGCCACAGTGTATTAAACTTACTAGTTTGTGCTATTTTCTGCCATAATTTTGTGTCTTTACTCATCAGGACATTATGAATGGAGATGTTGTTTCCATTGTCTGTTTATGAATAAATGAAGACCGTGTGTTTTCTAAATTTAGTCATTAAAAACATTTTGACAAACTGCTCTTGTAAAAATGTTGACTGCATTTACTCAGCAGCTGTTGAAACTGAGAAGTAGTCCACTAATTTTAGATGATTTTTAGAATTACACACTTTTTCAGTAACTCTATATGCATCTTATTTTTGACAGATTTACCTGCAAATGGACACAAAAGCCCAAACTTTTCCCTCCACAGAGCAAATGCACCATTTTGAACATTTATGGTGAGTACACCATCTAAATCCTGGTTGACAGCTCAGGCTGATAGCAAAGCTCACAGTAATACTGTGCTTTCCACTCAACCAACAGACGACTCCATAAAGCTCCAACTGTAGTTTATGTTGAATGTACATGTCAACAGGCAGCAGGCTACAAACTAGTATCAAGCAGTTTCTTCTGTAGTTTTGGAGCAAATCTAAGGAGTGGATCAATCACAGCAGCTGCAGTCGGTGTCACTGGAATGTGCAGTCACATTTCTTGGAAGAAGTCTATCAATCTGCCATTTATGGAGTTGAATACACAGGGTGTAAAATTTCACAATGATTAATCAGGCCACAATAAGTCATGGTGCATTTTTACTAACACACTGATGGCAACAACTGCAGAACTTTGAAGTAATGCTGATCACCGTCTGAATTTAGTTACGTTTTTATCTTAAATCTTAAAAATCGTGGCCTTGAAGTTTGTCTAATTTTGGGGTCTGAAATATGTTAAAGCAAAATCTTTAAGAATTAAAGCCTGACCAAGTTGCTGCCTGGAACTTTTACACATAAAGTTGTGAACATATACCATTAGATTTATGTGGTCTTTTCCTGTGAACACAGTAAAATCATCATTATTTAAAGGCACTTAGATTCAGATATCTATTTAGTTTGCTCATATAGGTTATCAATTAGCTTTTATTTACTTTTTCTATTGATCCTCCAACACGTGCTCAAACATTAGTGTGAAACTTGACCCAAGGACAGTGTTTTCTTCAAAGTTGGTGGTCCATTTCAGTACTTTGTTCATGCATTTGTTAAGTAGGAGCTCTCATCTGCTCCTTACAGCTCTATTCACACCATCTTGATGCGTCTCTAAAGGATTGCTTGGCTTCTCTATCTGCAGCTGAGCTTGCAGAGCGCTGCTAATTGGGCCAGTGTTGCACCATAGACATTCACAAGCTGTTAATGGCTTCCAGTCGACACTGTTAGCTACTGCCAGAGCTCAAATAATAAGACTCTCAGCTCTCTCCTGTTGTCTGGAAATTCGTTTCAGGAAGGGGCTTCTCTTACTTTTACTTGACGCTATGTGAGCTGTTATTTCTCCACAAATATTCCCTTCCCACTGGTGTCTGTTTGTTTCAGTAGGTGCCAAATAAACCAAAGATATGCTGAGTGGTTATGAAGGCCGTCTCATTAGAATGACTCAAATGTGTGGCATGAGTGCAGCTGCCTATCAGCTGGGGTTTTTCAGCCTGTGGTGCAACCATGTCAAACCACTGGCATCTTATTTTACAGTGTACCAGAGAACATAAGATTTTCAGCGTACTGCTTGGAATTACTCTGTCAGATCTAATGTTAGGTTCTTGCATTACACCTATTATGTGCTTGAAATGCAGTACGATTTGTCTTATTATATAACAGACTGATCCTCCACTAGTCTGGATCAAGTTAATAAGGAAAAGGCGTTGGATATTTCATTCTGACATCTTATTGTGAAATGAACACTTTGAAAATGGCATAAACTACTTGATAGATTATTTTTCCAGTACCATTAATTCTCATTTTTTAACATGAGTAGTAAATAAGAAGCAATCTCCAAATCCTCCCAAGGAAAAGGGAAAACTTTTTTCTTTCAGAAACCCTCATTTCTCACTTTTTAATGTCCCACTATAAGTCATCAAAGAGGAGATAACAATTCCTGGAATCATTTTTCATTTTCAAATATTTCTGCCTCTCCAAAAGCTTTAAAGACCCAGCTGCCAGGAACCAATGTTTTCAATGCTCCACAAGCTGTATTTTTTTCCAACTGTCACAATGTTTCCTTCTACCTGTCAGTCAAGTAAGATTAGAGAGACCAGAGAGCTGACATGTTGGACAAACGCAGCGTCACAGGACTGAAAGGTTTAACAGATTAGCCTCTTCTCTCGTGGGAAGACCAACACCCCAGGTATCAATCTTGTCTGAGTCTGCATGCTGCAGCCTGCAGGGATGGGAGCTGGGAACAAATAATACTGCCGCCTGCAGGAGTGAAGGGGACGAACGCTGTTCTTCAAAGTAGGAGGAGGTTGAGATCACTGTTGACAGCTCTGTAAAAATGTGCCACTCATTCTCATTGCCTCTAAACAGCAATGCATCACACAAATTCAGATGTCAGCAATTTATTTTGAAACTTGTTTGACTTCCATTCTTGTATGCAGAAAAGCTGTGTCAGGTATACAGCCAACATGTGCATTTAAAAACTGCACTGTCAGGTAGTTTTGGGGGAGTTTGTATGAAGGAATAAACAGCAGTTATTTGTAACCAACTAAAATATTAGAGAAAAATAGTCAGTGGTCACCATTTCTGTATTTCAGATAATGATTTTAAAGCATGTAGAGCTAATTTCATACATTTATGTATTGAGTCATAACATGATGTTAAGTCTGTCCATTGAGCAGCAATGCAGATTTCCACAGAAGTACAAGGTGCTCAGCCTGTGGGAAAAATAGCCAGTGTAGGTACCAGATGTGAAAGATATTTGTAATGAAAAAAACAGTGCTTAACAAATTTATTAGACCCCCTGTCATATTTGTCTCAGAGGCCATCCAACATCATGAAGTGCTTTAATGCAGACTCTTTCATTTTCAGTGAGCTCTCCACGTTTTACCATTTTGAACAGGAATGAGGGATATGAAACTGAATTCACCCAAATTTGAGCCGGCTCACTGGGCTTCCCTGAGAAGTCAGAAATTACTCGAGCGTAACATTCAACCACTAAAACGAATTTTTCTGTTCAGGAATGCAATAACTATAATTGACATATTAATGACATATTAATCAAGAAACATTAATGTGCTTTATTATTTTTTCAGTTTGTTTTGTAAATCAGTAAATTTGAAAATTCATGGATAACAATAATAATTATATTTTAGCATTAAAAATATCATTTGGGTTAAAGAGCTTCTACATATTGGTGTATTAACCATTGCAGAAATATAAAAAATGATTTTGGTAATTACCAATGCTGTTAATTTAGGGCAGCTATGGCATAAACCTTGCTTTGGTAAGGGTTAGGGTGGTCTAATATATTTGTTAAGCACTGTATATAGGTTTAAAAAAGTAAAAAAAAAAAAAAAATGTTTTTTTTTTTTGCTTTTCAAATATGAATTATTTGTTTCTCTCGCACTTGTTAAACTATTGTTTAAGACATCAATCACAGATCATCCTTCTGATAAACAGCAAAAGCAAACAGCAAGTCATGGCCATTCCAGACACAGTAAGTGTTGCAGAATTAAAATATTTTATTCAGAATTATGTTTCCCACACCTTTAGCATCACTGCCAAACATACAGAGGGTTGAACATGGGTAATTCGGAGGTAAAGATAATGTTGTAATATAGATAAATTTACGACACTGAAGTTAGCGTTCAACGTTGGCATAGTAGAAGGCTAACAGGTTCGCTGTCCCATGGTATGTGTTTCCAGCCAATAAAAATTCGCTACGTCATCACAGCCAATCACAGTGTGCCACGTCATCAGCAGGCGCAGGCCCCTCGACAAATCTGGCAGCCCGGGCACATCTGGTACCTACACCGGCAAAGGGTCTGAAGCTTGCCCCACCTGGGTCGTAAAACAAAGTGAGGCGCAAGTCACAAGAGGCTGTCCTCCCCTGCTCATCCAACACCAATAATTCCTTGCAATCTAAGAAATATTAAAGTAACAATTTGGTGTGGGAATTTCATTATTTGAAAGGAAAACATAGATTCAATAACTTATCATTAACAATAACAAGATCTACTTTATGCATGTATTTTTCGTTGTTCACCAGATTCGATCTGTTACTTTTCGCATCATCATTTTAAAAATAAGTGGTTTGGTCTCAGATTTAGCTCATTTGGTAGAGCAGACAGCCAACTGATGGTGAATGTCTATCTTTAACTGTCCTTTCAAAGACAAAGAGCCAACAGAAACTGACATGTTTACAGCCTGCTATGAAGAATGAATGTGGTCCCAGGAGCTGATTTTAAATGGTACACACTTGGGGGTTGATTTTTTTGTAACTCATCTTGTCATTTTAGCAAACAGAAAGAGTTGCTCTTGAATTTGCGTAGTTTGTGGCTGATCTAATTTACAGACCAACACATTGAAGCTCTTTGCCCGAAAGCCAAAGGCCCACCTTAGCTCCTTAGCTGTTTTTGTGAGTTTAAACTTAGTTTGAAACAGCATTTTGAAGATGGCGACGACTGTCACTTGGTTTTAAATACCTCTTTAGAATTCAGTGGGAGACATCTCTAAATCTACGCCCATGTTTTATACAGGGGCGTGGGGAGTTTGATCTGTTTTTAGCTGTTGTTTCTCTTTTTTGAAGCGTTTAATTTTGTCCAATTTGTCATGCTTAACTTTATGGGTTTTTTATGCATCATGTAAACTAAATTCATTAACTGGCAGGGTTAAGCAAGGATCTTAACTAGTAAATCTGCCAGTGTACAGTTACAGTCCAAAATTTCTCTTTCACACGTTGCCATCTTTAAAATTGAAAGAGCTTAAATTTGCCCCAGCTGTCCTGTACAGTCATGTTTTCTGTTCAGCTTAACTCTTGTCCAAGCCACTACTACATTCAATGAGCATGGACCTAAGGCTAATTTTTACCATGACATAAGATGTGCCATGGAGTAAAACTTCCCTTCTTTTTTAATGTTTTTCACCGTCAAAGTAAAAAGTATGTTGTCACTGCGAAGTTATTTCTCATGCATGACCTTCCTGTTTTATTATTTGTAACCTACAGCGAGCTTAGAGACTCCTAAATCACAGAGAGGGTCAGTAAATAACCCGAGGCAGTTTGTGCATTAAGCTGGTATTCGGTGGTGAATATGAGCTGGACCTTTTTTCTGATTGTGTCTTAAAACTGTGGGATAAATGGCCTTTCTTTTCTGTCTCCATCCCATCTGTTTGTTTTCCTGCAGAGTGAATCAGAACCAGAGGTCCTTGCAGTTCTCCCTCCATCCCAGCAGGGTATTGAGGAGTTGTCAGAGGCGGTGGCAGGGCTTGGCACCATGGAGGAGGTCATGAAGTATCTGGAGCCGGAGCGATGGCAGGTGGATATGGAGGAGTTGTACAAACCTGCATGGCATGTGCTGGGGAAGTCCTTCGTCCTTAATAAGAAAGCAAGAGGTATTTTTAACTGAAGACTACAATATGATATATTGTGTATAAGCCATTTTGTGACTTTTTGGGTCATTTTTGGTTTTTTTTTTTTGGATTATTTTGACTGTGTTAATGTTAACAACATAGATTTGGGAGGGTTACATTTTTTTTTTATGTAATGTTTTCATATATATATATCAGAACCATAACAGGTCAATAACAAGCGCCATACACTTTTTTGTATACACTCAGGGTGTTTGTGGCCAAAAATGCCCCACTGATACCCATTAAATCCAAAATGTTTAATACCCAGGCCATTTGCAGAAAAAGGCATGCAGTTTATGATGTTAGGCTTTCATTCTGGAAATTTGCTGATTTTTCTGTTCATCGACAAATGTCAGCCATTTTCCCATACTTGGCATGAGAGAAAATTGCATGTTTAAAATATATATATAGAATATAAAAATATTTAAAGTTCTGTGTTTTTTGTATCTTGATAAGGATCAGGGTGTTTTGTACTTCAACTGGCATTTAAAGGGTTAAATTCCTAGTAAAAGAAAATATATCTATAATTAGGTCTCTCATGATTTAAAAAATGTATGCAAAAAAGTGGATTTTCCAATGTATACTAATTTTATCGCTTTTTATGTATGAGTTGCATTTTTGGTTTTGAACCCCCTCAGTGTAACAATTTATAACATTTAAAAATAAAAAAAGTATAAAAATCAATGTTGCTAATTTAATATCAAGGATGTGATTGATTAAAAAATGAACGCCAAATAAGTCAGGAAATAAATATTTTGTAGTGTTTTTAAAATTTTTATTTATGTATACTGCCATTTTTTGCCACAGACATCATCAGTGTAGTACTTTCTTCTATACCATCTGAGGGTTAAAGGGATTTCTAGAAGGGTGCATAAAAATATGTTTTGTAATGTTTACCTGTTTTTATATTTGTTTCAGTTAAAGAAGTGACTTTCAGTTCCTACAGTGTAATGATCATCTTCTCTGTGTCTTTGAGGAGGAGCTGATCTCAATCTGCTGAGGGAGGAAGTTCGACTGTACAGCTGCACTCCACGTAACTTCTCTGCGCCCCTGCGTGAAGAGCTGAAGAGGACAGATGCCATTTTCTGGCCGAGCTGCCTCCTGGTGAAGCGCTGTGGTGGGAACTGTGCCTGCTGCTCTCACCGCTGCTACGACTGCCAGTGTGTCCCCACCAGGGTCACAAAGAAATACCATGAGGTAAATATCAACTTGATTTAAAGCACAGTGAACACAACCTATTTTATTAATTTGAACACTTGGACTTTTTTTTTTAAATTTTATAGGAATGACTTTGAAGAATCAAACTCATAAAAGGGTAAAATAATAATGTCAATCTAAATTTTACCACACCAGTACCAACAATGACATCTATGAGACTTATTTCTACTTATTTCTAAACAAGAAGTATAGCGTGGGCAGAGCTGAGCAGAACTGTTATCTACTGGTCATGTTGTGCCATTCTTTGATTGAGAGCGCTCTGGCTGCAGAATTACACATTGTGCTTTAAGTCACCACCTTGAAAAATGGTCAAGACTTCATGCCTTTTTCTGGCTTTGCATGTGTCTCAAAGTGATGCTGCTGGTGACTTTATGTTAACTACAGATTTTTGTCTTCTGACAGGTTCTGTTGCTGAAACATCGAAGCGGCAGCAGAGGCCTGCAGAAGTCATTGACTGATGTGCCCTTGGAGCACCATGAGGAGTGTGCCTGTGTGTGTAAAGATGACTCAGACTGACCTCAGACATGTGTTATAACTGCCACTGGAACAACACAGGATGTTAGAAATGAACCTCTATGTCTTATTCATCTCCAGCAGGAGCTAACACAATTCTCCCTTCATCCTGTTGTCCTTTTGCTAATTGGATTAAGCAGAACTGGAATCTAATAAATCTCCTGAATGGATTTGACTGCAGTGGAATACCAATTGTGCTCTCTGGGTGCATTTAAAAGAGACAAAAGTAGCTGAAGCAGCTCTGGACTGTTACCTATGAACTTTGAAGGCTATATTCTCCAGCTGCTCAGAGATAAGAATACTATAAGGCAGTTTTGCCTCTTTGTCTTCTTCTTGAGGTCTTTTTTAAAGTTCATCTGGCGTAGGCTGATACTGTCATGGAAAATGGGAGCTTCTTTGTTCAAGTACTTTTTTATGTGTATAAATGAGCTGGATCCAGCTGCCTTACTCCCCCAGCTCCTCTATTATTACCATCAAGGCACAGAAAGGTGTTTATTCAGTAAGCAGATTTCCTCCACTGTTGTTGCAGATTTAATCTGAATCAGTCTTAGCCTCACCTTTCTTATAAAACTGTACCATGTGTAAATATGTCATTTACATTTCTCTGCTTTATATCATGCCTTTTCTACCAAAGATTTTCAAGTATAAGGTAAAAGTTGCACACAAAATCATTCAAGCCGACTCAGCAACATGAAATCTTTTTTATCAAGAACGCCTAGCGTCAAGCACTTCTTTCTTTGTTTGGGATTGTTCATATTAAATATTTATTTGCTAACTGAAAGGGAAATTTAGTTTAAAAAAGTCTCCATTGCTTCATGTGTCACTGTACAGTAGTATTAGCCTTCAGTTTTATTGTAAGTCATTTTTACATTGTCATGGATGATGGATTTGTTTTTCATTTTCTGTATGCCAAAGTTATTTATCTTTACTTTTTACAGTAATTGTTTGTGTATTTCTTTTTTTTCTGAACAACAAAATAAATTCTTCCATTTCTTACTGTTGGTTCTTGACTTTGGACTTATAAAGAGTGGGCAAAACCACAGTAATTTCCAACTTGTTTTTTTATACACCATATTCCTCTTAGAAAAATCATAAGGACTGTAGATTAAAAAAGATTGAAAGGTAAAGGAAGTCCTCTTATTCAGTGGTCCCAAACCACCGGGCATTCATTGGGTCATTTGGTACCGGGCCACACAAGAATAAATAACTCATTTTATTTACTTCTTATTGATAATTAGAGCCTGACAGAAGTTGTGTTTAAAAAAAAAAAAACGTCTGTGCCTTTTGACCTCTTGACACATCCTACCTCTAATACCGCTTTATTGTGACAGATAATTCTCACACGCCTACTGATTCAACATTAAGGTGAGTTGTCTGCATTTTGTGTTTTGTGCAATTTGAATAATTTAATTTTGGCATATTTATCCTCGACACATTGATGGCCAGTCCATGAAAATATTATCTTTCATTAAAATGGTCTGTTATACCAAAAATGTTGGGGACTGCAGCTCTTATTCATTTATTTTTCATCTGTCTGAAGTCCATCCAGCTCAGCAATGACAGTATTAAATCTTCACAAGATAGATTTGAATGTCATCTGCCAAGAAATAAAAAAAGATGTTAGGTTTTACTTTTCTTTCTTTTGTTTTTTTGTTTTTTTGTGTGTGTGTTTTTTGTTTTTTGCAATGAATTCAGGCAATAAATACAATGAAAAGAGGACAGGGCACATGATGAGATATGTAATCCCTCCAGCGAGTCCTGGGTCTACCTCAGAGTCTCCCCCCAGTTGAACAAGCCCGGAAGACCTCCACAGGGAGGTGACCAGGAGGAATCATAATTAGATGCCTGAATCACCTCAACTTGATCCTTTTGAGACAAAGGAGCAGCAGTTTGAGTATTTGGTTTGGTGACCTCAGAATTTCAACTCTGTATTTGCAGATGATGTGGTTCTGCTGACTTCTTCAGCCAGGACCTCCAGCAGGTATGGGACTGTTTGTAGCTGAGTGCAAAGTGGTTGAGATGAGGGTCAGCACCTCCAGTTCCAATAACATGGTTCTCTGCCAGAAAAAAGGTGGATTACTCCCTCTGGGTGGTGATGAGTCTTTGCCTCAAGTGAAGCAGTTCAACAGGTCTTGTTCAACAGTTAGGGAAGAATGGACCGTGACATGGACAGGTGGATTGGTGCGGCATCAGCAGTACTGTAGATGTTGTACTGGACCATTGTGATGAAGAGGGAGCTGAGGTGGAGGGCAAAGGTTCCAACCATCACCTACGGTCATGAGTTCTGGGTATTGACCACATGAATGTGATGGTGGGTTCAAGCAGAGGGTAGCTGGGCTCAGCCTTAGAGATGGAGTGAGGAGCTTGGACATCCATAGGGACCTCAAAGTAGAGCTGCTGCTACTTTACCTCAAAAGAAGCCAGTTGAGGTGGTTCAGGCATCTGATTAGGGTGGTGTCATCAGCACAGAAAAAAATTCTGGACCAAAATCACACCAAAAGGAGTGACTGATCTGCCCAAGTGCCCTCTTTGTGGGACCTGAAAGTGCAAACATGAATATGATATCACATCTTTAAAGCTCCTGTGAACTTCAGCAACATGTAATAGTAAAATATACTGTAAATATACTGTATATATTTTAGGATCTTGTCCCCCCCTTCTTTTAATTGACCAATGTGTCACTTATCAGAATCGTTGGCAATGAAAGTATGAAAACAACTCATGTCAATCATGACATTTGTTTTAGTAAAGTTCTATTTAATTTTATTGATCAAGAGACAGTGTGCAGTGACATTGATCATTCATTTATGGGAGGTGAAATAATGGTTGTACCAAATGTAGCAAGTCGCTAATTTCCCATACAAAACTGACTAAAAGCATAGAAGAAATCATTCACACAGCACAAATATAACACAAAGTACACAAATGTCACTGTTAAACATTATGAAAACAATAGATGAATCCTACACCATGCAAAGTGTAAAAAACTCATCTAAAATATACCATCAGTATATTTTAAATTGAGAAGGTATCAAGGTAGCTATGCTCAAGTGGTTGCTGCTGGGCACTAGGCTACACAGTTAATCTGATCGTAATGTCAGGCTGTGCAATTACACAATCACATAAGAGGCTACAATTATTTTTGTTTTAATTAGTACTTTAAATGTTTACAAAGTTCCTGCAGTAGGGTCTTGAAGTTTACAGTAGTGCCACTATTGCACTTTGTAGAAGTACCTTTATTTTTTAAGAAAGGAAAAACTTTCACTTCTTAGAAAATATTTGGTTATTTTTAAAGCAGTAAAACTTCAGCTTTTACATTTTTGTGCTATTTTTACCATTTATGCATGATACCATTTATTTATTATATCATTATTGCAATTGAAAATCACAATATTGTCCATGACCACATTAATTGCACATTATTACCAGATCGTTCAGTGTTACTGGGCACTGGGTCTGGACCTTGATGACAACCACAGTTACCTGAAGTGTGAAGTCTTCAACCCTCATGAGCCACCAGCATGGTCTTGTTAATCAGCTTCAGGATTATTTTTGATGGAGAGAGGATGGCACCTCATTGAAGTTCCAAAGCACAACAAGCACAGCTTCTGTGACATTGAGTCAAATTTTTTGTTGCTCAGCTTGCACAGCTGAAAAGAGTTACTTGTGTGACATCTTGTGTGCGTCTCCACTGCTGCTTGCACTTGCATCTTGGCCAGGTGTTCTCTAATCATTAATCAGCAGGTCTTCACAAACAACTGGGCAGAAAGTAAAATTTGTTCTGGAAACCTGCTGCACTGAAGGTTGTGGTTTTTCTCCCAGGCATCACCTGCTATACCACACAAAAATACAATAAAAAAGATGGCACACCTCCAGTTCACAACCAGCTCTTATTTAAAAGAAAGAAAGAAAAGATGAGTATATAAAATCCTGTCCATAACACTTTATTAATATTCAGAATGCTGCTGAAAATACTTTTACAACCTGAGCACTGGGCCCTTCTCTCTGATGCCTTATCATTGTCTGTCTCTAAACTCTTTATCAGAGACTGAGCAGTGCTGTTCCCTTTCCCCGTCGGCCATCGGGTCACTCAGGAGGAGGTTCTCATTTGTCCATCTCACGCTGGTGTCCCAGCCAATTATTCTGATCTAATGTGCATCCTGGCAGGCATATGTGGTGACGCCAGATGCTCCTGCATAAACGGGCCAGCTCCCAGTGTGGCTTTTATAATATTAAACAGACTGCAGAGGAAAACCTCACTACTCTGGCACAAGATGTGACACAGCATGGGCAGTTGGTCCGAATGGTTGTCTTTTAGCGTGTGTATGAATTTGGTTAACTGTGATCCAGCACTTGACGCTTCACTCCTTTAGCCACATGCTCCACTGCTCATTGCTCTTTCACTGTGAAACCAAAGCTTCAGTCAGGCTAGACCACAGCATCATGGTGCAATTTATGTGTCTTTACTTAATGCAAGAAAGTAAATAAAATCATTCTGTCTCCATGGAGAAACAAACTTTTCAATCCAAGATAGAGGATTTGCTTTAAATAAAACAGCACTTAGCATGAATGGTTGCAGCTACCGGGGGCTGATCAGACAAATGAGAGAGCAGTGTGAACAAACTGTGAAGTACATCTCCCAAGGTAAAGCAGACTCTACATCAGTGGTTGCTAAGCACCGCAAATGTGGCCAAATAACAAGACGCACAAGTGCTTAGGCGCTTGCTCTGGCTGAGGCACAATGACAGACTCTTTCTGCCTCCTCTGCACATGAATCATCTCTAGAAAAGTCACAACAGACTCAACTAAAACATCTCCTCCTACAACTCATTTTATAAAATTACAGGACTAACCTCTTTTGAATTAAAGGATTGACCCTGCCTCTGCATAACTGAATAGTTAAAAGATGGAGCCTCCCACGCCTGAAAACATAGAACTCACTGCAGTTTCTCACTGATGTAGGAACTGTCCTTGATTTTTGTCTCTTATTTGAAAGTGTGGACGCTTTCTTAGCTTGTTTCCTTATAGACCGTTTTGTACAAAGCAGTATATGGGTGTCGCAAGCACACCCGCCCCCGTCTGAATTGTGTGTGAAGTCAGCAAGTCAAAATACATACAGAGCTGACATGTTAAGGATGTCTGCTGTGTACTTAAAGTGTCATTTTGGATGCCACAGTGGCACATAAATCATAATTTGGTGCCCTCCAAGAAGCCCTTTCAGCGGGAACATGAGGCCCAATGAGCTTGACCTTTGACCTCAAAAATCTGACTAGTCTTTTTTAGAGTGGATTTTAAAGCAAAGACTGAAGTACAACAAAGCATCATAATGACTTTATGTTTGCATGAATGGTTTGGAAAATAAAAAGGATGAGCAAGAGGCCCAATGACTTTGACTTTTAACCCTTTTCTGCCCAAATATTTCTCTGCTGTTTTGCACAGTTATATTAATTGGGCGATATCTGAACAAATGCTGCAGCTAGCTCCTACATTTTGTGCTGTCATATCTAGATATTCTTATTTGAATGACTGGCAAATATGGCCGTCAGTGAACGCACACCTTGTCTCTACCACTGAAATGGTGGAATTTAATTAACTTGTAAAAAATAACAAAATTGAATATTTATCATATTAAAGGTAGACTTTGCGTTTTTTTTCCAGTAGGTGTCTAGGAGAGCAAAGCCTTGAAAATGTAAACAAAGAGGAGTTTTTAACACACCTCCGCCACTTTGAAGCATCCCCCTTTAGCCACTTTAGCCTCTGTTGATCCTAAACTCGGATCATATACAAGTTTATATGTAACGTTCAAGGCAACCTTTACTGCTATCATCTTTTTTCAGCTGCAGTAAACCAATTCATGAGCTCTCCTAATCCTGGCCAGTTATGTTATAGCATCAATTAAACATGAAAACATAAGCTTCAAACAAGACTTGGGTGATTTGAGATAAACAAAATTTGAGACACTACCTGATTTGAGAAGAGCTACCTCTGTCTGCAGCCTCCATTTATTAGCAACAGGCTGACATTAGCATGCCTAGCTTCTATTCATTTTTACCCCACATTTATTTCAGCCGTGCTATCACACTCAGCTTAAATGTCTAACCATAAGAATAGTGCTGTGTCAATAAATCAACACTGGACAAATGTTGAGACAATGCGCACAATGAATGAAAAGATGTAGCCTACTTACACATCCACGAGAAGCAAAGCCAGTTCTGAGTCATGAAAGAGCTTTTTAGCGTCGCGTAGGGCTCGCCACCCAGGAAAAGCAAGTCCGATATTAACTGCTTTGTCAGAGGGTTTCCTAGACAAATGTCAAGGCTTTTTAGGTGGAGGGGAAGCTGGTGGCAGGCCTTCGGTCAGCCACTTCAGACTGGAGTCTGCCATTTACACTCCTCTCAGCTGTTTGGGTGAAACATTTACCTGCAGCAGCACTGCTGCCCCTGGGGGCGCATCTAGGAGGAGAGGGGCATGTGCCAGAGGAGAAGGTTACCGCCCCAATCCGGTCCGGACAGAGTTATAAACATCCCATATAAACAAAACTACAGGGTACCGAAGTTTTAATTCAGTGTGTTGATACTGTACTCAGAAAAACATTTACATAGCATATGTTTGATTTTTATTATATTTAAGTGTAAAATGTCAGATATTCTACCTTTAAAAGAGCTTTCCTCATTAAGAGACATTTTTATAACAAACCAAATGTGAGACGAGGTCATTTCCATCAAAACAGCCTGTTGGCTTTTATTTCATAATTATGAATTCTTTTCAAAACACATTTGAAGAAATGCATTGAGATTTTTTTATAGCAGAACTGTTTCCTAAGGTGTCTACGTGCATATCACTGATAGAAAAAGAATGCATGACGTTTAAAAATGTATTTATATAACGTAAAAGACAATCATGAACTTCAGTAATTATTATTGCTGGACTTGACCTTCAGTTCATCCTTGAGTATGAGTGGATATGGATGGAAAGACTGAAGAAAATCCAACAAAGGGTTTTTAATGAGGCTGTAAACATTAATGATCAAATTAATCCCCTGAATTCTATTGGTTGTTTTGGTCCCTTATTCATGATGAATACTTGGAAGGTGCTTGGATGGTACTTGGAAGATTTCCACTAAGTTTACTGCAACAAAATGCATGAAGTTTGAGCTAGTACCCTTCTCCACGTTATCAAAACAAGATAAATATGTTAACATACTCATACCTAACTAACTCTGACAAGAAAACAACAGTAAACTCAGCATATCTTATCATAGCATTTGTGAATAGGGCTATGACTGTCTTAGCTCTGTCCAATAGTGCTTGCATCCCTGTAAACAGCTCACATCTCTCCTAGTCCTGATGTTCCAGTGGTTTCCTTACAGCTCCAGTGATCACAACACACCCAGATTTCACTGCTCAAAGGAAAGAAATTACACCACAAACAACCCCTTGAAAAATCAATTGTTATATGTTGTGTGTCTGTTTTGTACTGATTCAACACTATGATAATGCATATTGATAAACACAATTTAAACGGCAAGTAAGGCCATTTTTGTGACCTATGGGCAACCCGGCCACACATTCCCTTCTGTTTCCAGTCAATACCCCTGAAGCTGACTGACTGAGACCTACGGCTACTTATTCAGCATATGGAAAAGACATATAGTATTTACATAATGTTCAGCTTTAAATCTTTAATAGAACACGGTCACATAATGCTGTCTGACTTTTCTGTGGTTTCTGATGGGGTACATACAGATGGTACCCCCCTTTATATTCAAGTTTGGGTGTGCGCTCACTGGCTTTCTTTCTGCTTGTTTTGCAGAATATAAAAATAAAAACTCCATCTGTCACATTTTCTCTCTTCCCATGGGCTTAAACCCCCACTGGCCCTGTCTCAAATCTCAACCACTAGCACTTTAGCAGAGACACAAGTGGTATTTTATTCTCCACCAATCTCTGCCATTCCCCATCACTGCAAGCTATTCCTGGACAATAATGCTGTCAAGTGTCCATGCATTATCTTGCAAACATTAATCTCTATAGACATAGAAAACCAGCATTTTATTTCCAACTCACCCAAAAAGCAAGGTATATTTTGACATTTCTCCAATTGATTCCCGTTAAGTGGCTTCCAAGTGCTGTTAGCAGTCCCCTGATAAAAGCCTAGGTTACACCTTGCTGTGAGCTGTGCCTGTATTTAGTATGCTAATGATGGCAGAAAGTCACTTTAAGAAACATAAAGCACAGATAAAAGCGCTTTCCTGCTCCTGGATGTGACAGAAAAATGACGAAATGTATTTTAAAATGTCAAAGTTGTACTTGAAGAGAAATTCACTTTAACACATTCTGTCTGAAACTTCACTGTCACGCTGCAGAGAAACAGTATATAAAGGGTCCAGAGATGGAGGAGGTGTATCGGCACTATTTATCCAAGTAAATGTTGTGTTTACATGCAGAAACCTTGGAAGATTCCCTCCAGTCTCTGCAGAGCTCTCACATTTGTAATAATCCATCTCCTGAAACTGACAACTGTCTATACAATTTGGCATGCAGTCTGGGAATTGATCTCAACTTGTGGTCGTTTATAACGGCACTGACTCTTTGAGCACCGACTGATGGAGAAAATATGGGAGCCTTGTCCAGATGATATCTCCAGCATCCCTAATTGGTTCTCCGTATATGTATGGATGAAAAGGCCAAATTGACGGGTGCATGTTATGTTTTGATAATTACAGGGTGCTGTAGTGGTGGTTTTCGGAGAACGGGCTGTTGTTGGTGGGAATGTAAGGTTTTCGACTTTGGTGTAGTATTAATCATGGGTCAGGAAATCATTTAGAGAGCAGGCCTGCAGAGTGGAGCTCCATGTTAAATATACTGTAGGTTGAATCATTTGACAGATGTCTCCCATTTCAGCCTTCATCTCCTCATTACATTGAACGTGTAACCACTCCATGATACCACAACAAAATGAAAGGTTTAACATTGACTCAGAGCTCTGTAACACACTCTTCCTCAAACATCCTGCCATAAATCTGCCATGTAAATGTACTGTGTATACAGTAATTTCACCATACTGTGAAACCACAGGCAAAGTAATACCTGAATATACTTAAACGATGAGAAAGTTCAACTTCTCATTTCAGTGAGACAAGAGGTCTAATATCACATTTACCTAATTTTATCAATACAGATACAAGAACTGGACAAAGTCTGCACGTTTTGAACGAATAAAGCCAGTGCTGAAGTGCCCTAAACATTCATTCTTTAAAATGGTTCTAATGATCAGCAGGGGTGACTCTATTGGTTGCAAAAGTAATCAAATATACAAGTAGGAGAGATCATTAGCCTGTTCTCCCATAATACAATACTGAGTGGACATTATTTCTGATGGCTCAGTTGCCTTAACTGCAATTATTCCTCTTGAATAAAGCTTGAGGTTTGTTATGAAATTGTAGAATCATTTAGGGTCAAGAATAAACCTGCTGCAAAATGAAGTCAGTGTGGAAGTGAATAAAGCAGTTCTCTGACTGTTCACTTGAAGCTTGCTTAAAAAAAAAAACAAGGACTTTCTTTTAGGTCCCATGTTAAGATGTCCATTTTTACAGCACAAATAAATGTGGTTAAATCCTGCTTCACAAGATTAAACTAAACAGTTTAGTCTGAATGAAAATTCTTTATTTAAAAAACATAAATTTGTGCCATCAGTGGCAGTGCTGGGTTCATTGATATCCATCATTGTTGCTGTTTGCCACAATGCTAATGGCTTTTTCAACCCCACCTATTTGAGTGTTTCATAGTCAAAATTTACAGTCAGCATTTTCAATATGGCAGCTGCCTTTGTTGGGCCTCCAAACATCTCTTTAGAAATGCCACTTGAAAGGCAACTTTCATATGACAACAATTTTGGCCAAAAATGGTAACCTCCCTACAGCCATTCATCTTCTTACACTTAACCTCATTGCAATGCAGCGATAATTTCATTAACAAAAGCTGAGAAAATCTTTGTTAACTACCTTTTTTCCATGATGAAGACGGGATGAGGATAAGCAAAAAATAGATTACTGATGATAAATACTTTGACGAAAAAAGTAAGTTTAGTTTTTGTAACCGAGAATACATGAGACAAAAAAGTTAGCGCTAGACTGCTGTACATTCAAATTCTGTAATATTTCTCCACCGTCAGTGAAACCTGCTGTCTGTCAAGACATAACCAGAGGAGAGAAAGCAGCAGGATCAGGCATGCTTGCCTGTGTGAAGAAGTATGACAGCAAGAGGAGCTGCTGGGTAGCTTAAACCTGCAGCTCTTCTTTTTATTCCAGCAGTACTCTTTACATCAAATTAAACTAAAATGTCCATGACCTACCTTTGAATTGTTAAAAAACTCCATCAGTTGTTGATTAACTTAGACTGGTGATAAAAAGAAGGAGAAAAACCCCAACCTTGTAGTAAGTCACATTAGTTTAAAAAAAAAAAAAAAAAAAATTAAAAATCCAAAGTTGAAATCTGTGCTACAACCCATCTTTCCACCAAATACGAGATAAATAGCCTGAATAATTTTATTCCTATCACTGATAAAGAGTGTAATTATTGAGCAGTATTTATAACAAAATCAATAAAAATTTGTGATCCTTGTCCCAAAAGTCAGTTATTCAATGTGTTAGCATTTTTATCAGTTTATTTTAGATTATTACAAGTACTGATGGTGCAAAATTAGTGTTCACTTAAACTTTATAACTGAGCTGACTGAGTTATTTTAGAGAGAAAAAATATGACTGAAAGTAAAGACTAAAATGCAAGGACTTCTTATCGACTAAAACTGGACCGTTTTTTGGTGTTTTATCAGCTAAAAGTAGACTCAAACTATGAAGAATAATAATGGACTAAAATGTGACCATTTTTGTTTAAAGACTAAAACAAAGACAAAATCTAAAACTATGTGCCAAAATTATCACTGTTGCAGTGGAAGCACGCTAAGTCTGCCAAACATCCCTCTCATCAGCAACATTACTTTTGAGAGACCCTCAGGCATTCCCAGACAGGACATACGTATAAAACAGTCAGCTCATTCTGGTTCTACGCTGAGGTCTTCTCCCAGTTGCCCAGAAGACCTCCAAGGGGAGGCAACTAGGAGGTATCAAACCGTCTCAACTGACTCCTTTTGATACTCCTAGTACCCTCTAGGTGTCTGAACTCCTTACCAACACTCTTTTATTTTCACACATGGACAGAACCCAAAGATATGTGAACTCCTTCACCTGAGGCAGAGACTCTGTATTAGCCACCTTCCACCTTTGTTTGCTTGGATGTTTCCAGTCTGTAGATTGAAGAGAATGCATGTGTTGTTTCATTACAAAATCACTCTCACAACTACTGACATGGAATGAATTCTACAGCACAGTCATTTTTGTGGATGAGTGTGCAAGGGGTTGTCATATGAGTGCAAAACTTTTTTGAAAACAAAAACAACTCAGATTATAAAGCCTTGTCCACACATAGGCAGAGTATTCCTCGGTTCTGTGGAGCAGTGGACTCAGAAATAATGTCCTTCACGTGTGAAAATTCCCTCGCCGGTCCTCTGTAATGACAATTTTATTTTCAAAGCTATCCCATCAACCTGAACTGGGTCTCACCCAAACTGCCAAGGTTAGAGGTGGGTTATATGAAGTAGTCGTGAGCTCTTTTGTCCATTCAGGTATCTGTGTTCATCAACTTGAGTGACTGTATGTGTTTGTGTAAGTACATCCAAAGTTCTCTAGCAAATCCCACTAGCATTTTGGCTGCATCTACCATTGCTATGGAAACAAGAGTAATAATGCAGCAAACCAGGGACATCGAATAGAAATGAAATGGCTGCTGCATGTGATGTGATAGGCAAAAACCTCTTTTTTTCCTGTCTACACTGAATATACGGTAGAGTTTCTAAAAATCATCCCCCTGGAAGGAATTTTCAAGCTGTGTTTACAGTTAGCCTACCTAAAATGCCATTTGCATGTGTATGCAAGGTCAACATGCATAAAATACCTTTGTTTTAGAAAATACCCATCTAAGTTTGGACAAGGCATCAGCTGAGCACTTTCATGTAAATGTGGCCTGAATAACAGGAAGGAATCATGTCAGCGCAGTGTCAGGCGTGACTAGCCCAGATTGAAACCAGGAGTGCTCAGCTTATACAGTATATACTTTTATGTTCTACAGATCCATAGTGCATTATTATCAGACTGTCAGGGATAGTAAGAGGTTCCCCTTTTTGCTTTCTTGTGTCATTTAGAAGTTTAGTTCTGCTAAAGCACCATTTAAATATTTTGGGTTTGCTTTTCGTTCCATCTGCTCCAACAATGTAGTTTTGAATAATGCATGTTTTAAAAAGACAATGTAGAAAGTTTACCTTTGGGTACCTGCGCCAATTCAAGGAGTTGGTTGTGCTTTAGGAGCACATTGTGTTAACAATCAGTTTCTAGCCAACAGAAGAACCTTACTTAATGTTACTGCCACAGATTACATATGTGCTGTTCTAACTGAAGATATGTCAGGGTTACAGTTTGCTAACCTCTCATGTCTCTCCATGTTCTTCCTTTTTGTACAAGTGTGCTCAATTCTTATTCCCAAACAAAAGATGACAATCACCATAATGGTCATTTCACACCTTCCATACTGTAGACCACAAACCTTGTGGGTGACATTACTATGGTTATTTTCCCTTCTTTTATACAGCCAACGATTGTACTGAGACATTCAAATGCTGTGTAGATATGATACTGAGCTCCTCTCTTTGTCCCCGAGCAAATCTGGGCCAGTATGTGAGCAACATTGGTGTCATAACACAGTACAGACACACACAACATGGTGGCAATGTTGTAAATGCACTGGGGGTCCAAGACTGATGAGCTCTGACAAGGCTCTAAAAGATGACGCCATTACTCACAAACACGCTTCTCTGCCTCCGGTTATATGAGAAACGCATACTTAATAGAGAGCAGGGTCAGAAGTCAGTGAATCCTGTGTCATCCAGTTAATTGGCAGTACGCTTTGTTAACCCTGGAGCAACACTTCGTTGGTCTCTAATGATGAATTCAAACTAAGCAGAAGGCATCTGACCCCTTTTTTGATTCTTTGCTCTGCTACTTTATTTTTTTAAGTGCAAAGATGGAATATTGAGGTAAATTCCAGGGATTCTTTTTTTCTGTTTTTGTGAGCAGAACTAAAAATGGGCTTGAAGTAGAAAAGTCCAAACGAATCTAAAAAGAGAAAAACAAATGCTCTTAAAACTCTGAATTCTCCCCCACTTTGGTTCTACTATTTTAAGGTTTGTGTTTGATAAAATCAACATTATTTCATCTTATGCAACATTTTTCCCAGATTGCAATGGTGTTCTTTTTTGTATTTTATTGGCAGAAATTACAGCAGGATAAGATAACAATTATGGCAACAATTAAGGAGGCTTCAGAAATCCGTATTTCAATCTAAACAAAAAACTGTAATTTGCAGAACCAAAGGAAAAGAAAATAATCACCCAATTATTACAATGCTGTATGCATTCTAAACTAAGAAACCATACCCTCTTCAATATCTGACTCCACCATTAATCAGATTCCCTATACTGCATTTTGATCACATGAAAAAATTAGAAAATGGTTGTTTTTTGAAAACAAATGTATTTTTGAAGGACTGTAAATATGAAAATGACTTTGGTCATGGTTAAGTAATTACAAGACACACTAAACTGGAGAGGTCCATATTGAGTAATTTAAGTAAAACAAGATTTCACCACACCTGGACTCAGTTGACATTTTTACAGTCAAAGCAGAAATGGCACAAGTGTAAATAGTTACATGATTATGGCTACTTTTTGTTTAGAACTATGTGTTTCAGTCACAGGCGGTCATAGTAACTTCCCAACAATGACTAAAATGAATTCACCCCCCATTTAGCTAGACGCAATCATAAGCAAGTGAACTAAATATGTTTTAATCTCTTTTTTGGTAATATCAAGAGAAAAATTTTGTACATATCTAAGTAAGAAATATAAATGTGAAATACCAGGGGTGTAACGTTCACAGAGGACATGGTTCCTTCCGTTTGTTCCTCAGTTTAGGGCTCACAGTTCAGCATGGGTTTGGTTAAATGGTCAAAAACCAACAAGAAGCTCTGAATGCATATTCTTAGGTTTCTCTATCATGTTGGACTGCCAGTGGCTCCAGTTACAGTTAGTTCTTTCTTGTGTTATTTTAATGCACCTGTGATTGCTACAAACATCCCTTGATTTCAAAATGTAAAATAAAGACATGGGGAAAAAAAGTTGAATGTGCATTCAACATACTATATTTATGATGTGTGTAGTCAAGTATAGTTCATAAAGAACAGCATGTGTAGGGGATGTTCATGCTAATTCATCACTTGTGTGAGCCAGTGAGGGACCACTGATTGTTTGTATAGACAGGAAAAGGAAATTGTGATGAGGCTTGAGCATTTCCAATTTCTAACAACTGAAGCCAGGCTCCTCTACTTCACTATTCATATGTTACTTGTAAAATGTGTTTGCATTTATAATGTCTTCAACCCTCTCTGCCTTCACAGTCAGAGGTGTTTGTAATCGCAGGAACAAGTGGCCATATATGTGTATGCCATTGTTCTCAGTATAGATGTTTTCATAATATATTTACATATAAACTTACAACAAAAAGTAAGGAAATTTGTGTTTGATACAATAAATCTTATACCGTTGGAAAGCCTGTTTATTACCTTTTGAAATGATGCCACATTTTTGGGATGAGCAGCAGAGCTGAGTATGTGGGTTCTGCCCATGAAAAATGTGCCAGATCTTCTCTATTGACTCTTGTTTTGAGTGTCTGGTACCCCCAGGTGCTGCCAATCAGGTGCCTGATTGGCTGCATCTGTGAGCATGGGCCCTGACAGTGGTCAGTAGATGTCTGCTTCAAGAATTGGCATGCCACGTTTGACTGATCTGGATAGGGCCCGTCGGTTGGGTAACTTCAAGCTGGTGTTCCGCAAAACCAAGTTGCGGCATTGTTTGGAGTGAACCCTGGTACCATCTCCAAACTGAAGGCCAAGTTCCATATAACAGGGAATACCAGAGACAGGCCGCAAAGTGGGCGTCCCAAGAAGACAACACCACAAGAATACTGTTTTCTCACCCTGTCAGCAAGAACTCTATCTTCCAAGATGACAACACTCGCCCCCACAGAGCGGGTTTATCAGAGACTACCTCCAGAATTTGGGAGTGGAGAGGATGGAATGGCCTGCCAGCAGTCCTGACCTTAACCCCATTGAACACTTGTGGGATCAGCTTGGGTGTGCTGTTCATGCCAGAGTGACCAACACAACCATGTTGGCTGACTTGCGACAAATACTGGTTGAAGAATGGGATGCCATCCTACAGCAGTGTGTGACCAGGCTGGTGACCAGCATGAGGAGGAGGAACCAGGCTGTTGTGGCTGTGTATGGTTCCTCCACATGCTACTGAGGCTCCTGTTTGTTAAATGAATAAATTGTTAAATTTTCAATATGTCTTGTTTCTTCAAACTTCAATCATCTAATCCACCAAACATCCAAGAGTCAATGGCAGAATCAGCTGTTTGGCATTGGTAGAGAAGATTTGGCACATTTTTCATGGGCGCGACCCACATACCCAGCTCTGCTGCTCATACAAATGTGGCATCATTTAAAAGGGTAATAAACAGGTTTTCCAATGGTATAAAATTTATGGCCAAGAAGCATTGTTACAACAAAGAAATAATGTACCAAACACAAATTTCCTTACTTTTTGTTTTAAGTTTATATGTATGATAGTATGATGGACTGTAGTAGTTTTTTATATGGGTACTTACCATTTTCCTTCCCTGACAGACATGCAGGCTTGTCAAATACACACAAAACCCACCAAAATTTTGTGGAAAGCCTTCCAAGAAGAGTGGAGGCTGTTACAGCTGCAAAAGGGGGTCAACTCCATATTAAAGAACATTTATTTGAACACAATGTCACCACAGTCCCTGTTGGTCAGTTGGCCAAATACTTGTGTCCATATATTGTATAATCTTATTGGTTTCACCTGCAATTTTCTTGAAAAAAGTCAATTATTATTTGATAAAATGGATGAATGAAAAATATGTTACCTTAAATAACAAAGTATCCAGTGAGAACTTAATTTGTGTGAAAGCACGGATTCAATAGAAAACATAACATACTACACGCTATATGTCACATACAACATATAACAACCAACAGTGCTAAGTAAAATTTGTAAAAAATAATAGACAGAACCTATCAAATAAGCAGCAGCTTACATATGTTGAATTTACTGTACTGTTCTGTAATCAGTCCTCCCTGATTTCTTTAAAATGTGGACACTGGGCTAAATCCAGAGAGCAAATGCAGCGTGAGACGGGTACTGTGTGTGTATGATGCTGCAGACAGCATGGCAGGTGACTGATTATCTGTGGTTACAATGGTGACACATGCATGTTCAATATGGCCTTAGGCTGTAAAGGTCACATGATCCCCCAGGGGTCTGTGGGTAATCACTTATACACAGCTTCCAGGGACTGCTATGGGACAAGGATTACATCTCTACTCTGACACTGACAGATACACCCGCAGACTCTGCCTAAGACATCAAAGGAGATTTTAAATATGATTTTCTATAACATGAACTTTGGTGTCATCCCTTTTGCAACTAAATTATCCCTTAAAATGTGGCTCAAATGGTTTGTAGTAAGCCTTAAGAATGTGTTGAAGATGCTCGATTAGATGATTATTTTCTTTAATACATAGAGTAGTTGGGCCTTAAAGCTGTAGTAAGCGATTTATTTTTAGAGTCGTATGCCCACAAAAACAATACAACCCGTCAGGGTCTTGTTATTAAAGCCATCTAACAGATTAACACACTTCTGCAACACTTCCTTGCGCTGCACTCTCACTTGAGGAAAACCAGCAAAGGACGATGCTCCAGCCAATGAGGAGGCTATCACTCGCAGCCAATCATGGCTCAGGTCAGAGGGAGCGTTTCTACTGGCCGCAGTAGTAGGTATGCTTCCCCCTGTCAGCTCAGTGAGAAGCTGATAGAATGGTGGAATAACCAGCGGTGTTCGGTCCTATGTAGAATTTGTTCATGTTGAGATGAAGTGTTTTCTTGCCTGTAATCCAGCCATTGATTTCAGAGGAAAAGCAGAGCAAAATCACTCCACAAGAGCTTTGCCGCCATCAGTATTTGATTCAGCAGACATGCACTTCCGCGAGGAGGTGTGTGAGAAGAGGGGCGGAGCTAAGGAGCTCAAACACAGAGAAGAACGGGGGTAGAGTTGATTCTACACGGCTCTCATCGAATGTTACATACTCAAGCTTTAAGGCCTTATCTGATGGCCTTTTTTGCAATTATTTGCACAAAATTGGTTTGTTCAAACCTGAAGCCAGTCAATGCAAGCTTTCACACTAGCAACAAAGTTTTGTTGTGCAAATTTGCAGCTTTAACTTTCACAAAACAGTAAATTTGTCAAACATTTTGCTGCCAATGAGCAAACATCTGACCAATCAAAGTACTTGTTGCCAACAGTAAAAAAATTTTGAGGCGGACGTAACAGGAGCAAAAACCTCTTACCAAAACTGAATTATTTTTGTCTTAATATGATACCATGAAGCCTAGTAAATGCTTTATAGTACCTTTTCCAAGAACCATGTCATTCATTTTATAACTCTATCGCATCTTTATTTTCTAACCAGTTACATTAATAACAGTATGGGTTCTGTGCCAACGGAAAGAACAAAATGTGACAAAACAAGAAAATGCTGGTAGTATTTCTGATTGTATCATGCAAACAAAGCTTTTATGGAGTATTATGAGATTTGACTATCGGGAAAAGCCGATGCCACAAGGAATCTAAATAAAAGGTCAGATTTTCTTAAGTGGCCCAAAAACCTTTATACAGTAATCTAGAAGTACAAATTTACAAGTTTTGCACTGCAGTTACAGCTAAAAAGTAGAACAGTAATATCTAGGTTTTAAGAAAAAAAAATCAAGCTATAAATGCCTACTGCAGATACCTATAGTACTCATTTATTTTCTGATTTTATTGCATTAATGTGTCAGTGATCACTTGCCTGTTGTAGCTGATCAGCCATAGCTCAGTTTAATTGACCTGTTTTAATGTCAATACTTCAGTTCTGCCCATTCAAATTGTAACCTCTTTAAAATATAAAATGAAAAACAACTAAATTTAAGACTTCATATTATGCATTTACGACTTTTAAATACTTTTTAAAATCCTTAATTTTGGCCGAATATATTTATCAATTTCTAATAATCTTTAAGACTCCACAGACACCTGTAAAAGATTGAGACAGGCAGCAGGCAGCCCAACATATTTCCAATAATATCAGTGAAGTAAATGGGCAATCTGCACTTTTAGAGGCTGTTTCATAAACTAATATGATTTTACTTCAATAATACATTAGCAACAAAGTCTGCTCTTACCTCAGACATATGGCTAATCACTGCTCCATGTCCTGTCACATAGGCATGTGACCCCCCCTTACAGCTTAGCTGTGATGGACGCTTATTATTTAATTCATAGAATAAATGAATAGTCAGCCCCTTCCCCACAGCCAAACTGGTGGCAGATAAGAGACTGACCATAACCCATGGAAATAAAGTGTCACTGACTGGGTCATCACAAACAAGGAGGAAAAAAAGAGGAATTATAATCATGTAAATTGCTTATTCATAAAATGACGTTGCTTCTGACGTAAATAGACAGATGTCAGAATCAGCCTCCAAATTATTTGCAGTTTCGTGGCCCTTGGCGTGCAAAGGCTTTTATTCTAGGTGTTCATAGCTCTGAAGTTGAACACAGTCAGTCTGTCTACCTCTGCTAGTGACTCGTTGCCTTAACTTTGGACTTTTTGCAGTCAAATTATGGCTGCACAAGGTTTGTTTAAACTCGTGGGTGGCTGTTTAACATGAGTTTGGTTCTGCTTGAGGTTTTTAACCTGGTAAAATATAGCTTTTCCTTGCCAATGTACCTTTGCTAAATGTTGCTTGGTGCTGTGCTGATGGGGAATTCATGTTGGAACTTTGTAAATAATAAAAATGAAGATTAAAGTCCAGACCTGCCTTCTTTGTAAAATAAATTGTATGGAACCGTTGTTATGAACTAGTGTTACACAAATAAAGAACGACTGAAGTAAAATAGTGATGTTTTCAGCTTGGCTTTCATCGTATATTGCAGCACATTTTGAGCATGAAGCAGACACTGAAACAGTTAATGGGGAGAATTTTCATCATGTCAGGTGGTGTGCAGGGGTAAAAATGGCACTGGTGTTAAAGGCACATCTCAAACCACATAAAATAAATAAGGCATCAAGTCCTAAACAAAAATGGTGGGTTGATTGAATATGACCCTGTTAAATGTTTCATAACTCAAAAAAATTTTTTAAAGGCCTAAATTCTGGAGGACACATCATTAAATCTATGTGTATAAAATGTTGAACATGTCTTTATGCATACCCTATTAAAAATTCTTGACCCAGCTTTAGAAATGTGGTGGAAATTTAACAAGACTGACAAAAAGGATCGGAAATTAAGTCTTTCAATGCTGATATTAAGTGTTTTGAGCTTTTTTTTCTATTTCCAAGAAAAGAAATTCCCCTCCAGTTGAACCAAAACATTTAAATAATCTTAAATATCTTTTCCACCCATTTTATGAACCAACATTCTTACCAATGAAGGATTCTGCAGTGATATTGCACATTTAACTAGACAACTTTTCTTTATCAAAAAAGCACTTCTGCAATTAGAAACAGTTCTTCCAAATATAACAATGTGTATTTTCCTTAAGTCTAGTAATTTTTCAAGCCAGAGTTGTAACCGGAGGGCATTTGTCACTTCTGAGAACTTTTAAGATAACAGCAAAGATTAGCTCAACTAATCCTCTTGATACTTTGTAATATCACTTTAAAGATCTCATGCTTGAATAAAATCCTGTGTTATTCTGCATTTCCTGATTTTGCCTTTTAAACCAGAAACCATCCCAGCCTGCATGTATGGGCAGCGAAGGTACTTTCACTCTTCTCTAAAATAGCACTACATGGAAAAGTCTCGTTTACTCAGGGAAATGTGTCACCCTTCACCTACTGAAAAGAACATACAGCGGTGCAAGACACCATCCATCTCTGTCTAGTGGATGACAGAAATGCCCTTGTGTTTGGGTACTGCTCAGATTAAAAGCTAACGTGGAGTTCTCCCCTTCTGGGAGGATCATGTCCCAACTAGCTCAGTAAAAGATGTACACTACTTTCTGTGGGCACTAAGCTGACAGTAGACCCCCTGCCTATGGTAACCATGTCCCCTCTGTGGTCACTGTTTTGTGCTGTTTGGTGTTACTTTGTCACTGATGCAACCAATATTGAAACAAATAAATTCTTGCAGTGTTTATAGAAGCAAACTGATTGTTTTATTTCCTTCTACTGAATAAGCACTAACATTAAAATTAGTGTTCATGTTAACCTCTTTTTAGCTGGCCAAAAGTACATAGTTTACAGTATAGGGTACAGAGCAGTGGTCTAAACTTCAATACTGTATTTTAAGCCTTTTTTGGTCACTGGAAAATTCACAAGACCATCTGTCAAAAGAAAAAATGGGATGTTAACTGAAACACTGATCCTGTAACGTGAAAACTGGGCCTTAATATCAATATACCATGAGGGTGGGTATCATTAGCTGTTATAAGGGCCTAGTACTGACCTCAGGGGGGAGGACCATGTTGAAACTGAATGCCTCAACATGCCCCAAAACTCCCCAAATTTCACAGATGCTACAATCCTGGTGAAAATGTATGTATTCTAGTGCTTTTTTACATGTCCGTTACAAAATGGCCCCATAGGGCCCCCTAAACGTCCTTTTATCAGGGCCCCTCAACATAGTTTAATCTACATGCTTGAAAATTGGTACACATGCAGTATATATCATGTTCATACGACCAAAAACTAATATCCTGTCTTTTGAAAATATTTATAGGAAGTGAGATCATAAAGGGAAAATGTCAAATTTTGCTGTTTTTTTTTTCATTGTTTTTTTTTTTTACTTTTTACAGGTTGAATGAACCAGTCCAAGGGATTTCATCTGATGGACTATGTAATTTTTTTGCTGATTGTAGACAAGTTGGATCTTTAGTTATCAAAAACTTGAATTTTCACCAAAGGGCGAGGCCACAATCTGGCCGCAACATTTGAATTATGATTAATTCCTCCAATATTACTAGGGTTGTTCCAATTCCAACACCAGTATCGGAAATAAGTCCAATATTGCTTAAAATGCAGGTATTGGTATCGGCGAGTACATGAGTCAATGCACTGATCTGATACCGTTTGGTTTAGCTTTATAGTTTTCTTCATTTAGGCATGCAAAATGTTAGCTCTTTAAACCAGAACTCAATTCTTCTTCGCTGCCGGAAACCATTGCATGCATGGGCAAGTGCTTTTAGAGCACCGAAAAAGAACCAATGGACCCACTGCAGCAACAAAGAATAGAGGCTGCATGACAGTTTTTCTCTGAATGTTTTTTGTAAAATGCCTTTCAGACTGGCGTTGTCAGAAACGGAACAGAACAGAAACGCTGTCATTACATTTCTCATGTAAACCCACACACTGTTGTCACTACTTTTGTCTTGCACGTAAACTTTTCCATTGTTTGGCCAGTGAATTATGCCGTGACTCCGTAAACTTTCTGCACTTGTTCTGATCATGTTGATATGAGAAATGATAAACTTTCATAAGCATAATAAATGATGAATAGAATAGAATGAATAGAATAATAAGTTATATTTACAGGGGATTTAATAAAAGATGCGAATGAAGTCACTTAAGCTGATACACACAAGGAGGGAGAAACAAGATTTATTCCAGGTTAAGATACAAAATTGCACAGACTCTGTATTTATTATAAAAATGACTTGTAGTAATACTCCTTTTATAAATGGGTATGTCTAGTAAAGGGTGTAGTGGCTGTGAGGGGGCATCATACAATACAGCGGTCTCACAAGAGTCTGCTGAGAGCACATTGGCCAGAGGAGGCCCTGATTATAGCCTGTTATTCCCCCCCCCCCCCATGGAAAAATGCCCCAACTGCACTGTGCACTGCTGCATTGTCTTTGCAGTTGCTTTTCAGTTTGTTACTTAGAACATGGAATATAAAGGTGTCTTCTGCTAACAACAGTTTAGCTTTTCACCCTGAGTAGGATGTCAAAGGAACATTGGAATATGGTTAATTTCAGGGCAGAGTTTGTGATAAAAACATCTTTTCATATATCCTGAAAAAAGTGTTAGGTTACAGTTTTCTTTGCACTTCAAGAGCTGAGTACTACACTGAGTACAGCTGGCTAAGGAGACCATCAGTGAAATATTTTCTTTCCTACAAGCCCAGACTTGCCCCATTGCCTCACTTTTAGTCACACGCACAAATGGGCCGAGTCAAACGCTTCACGCATCCTGTTTTCTTTTCCCGACACTGTTTGAAACGAGGGTCACAGACCACATGTGAGGCACAACACAGCTCCCAGTCAGCAATCCTCTAAATGTCCCATTCATGTCCAGGCACTGCTGAACCAGTCCTTTAAAATCCACTCATCTGATGTGGTCAACGGGAGAAAAAAAGGAAGCACAACAGCCGGGGTCAGTTTATGCTCTAGCAGCAAAGGTGTACAAATTTAGGAAACCAGCCTCATCTGATGACATGGGGCGTCTTCTTTCCTGCAGCATTTTAGCTTCTGGAAAATCTCAGCACAACATCCCTTATGATTAAACAAAGTACTGGTGAACACCCAACTTCAGCGCATTCAGAGCTGATAGCATCAGCGCCGCACTAATCTGAAGCAAATGTTTTTCTTGACTTAAATCAGCAGAGCAGGCAGCACAAACCCAAAGCTACAGGCAGCCTTTAAATATCCTCTTTTATGTAATAAGACACACACCAAGAAAGGCTCCCTGAATAAGTCAGCCTCTCTATGTTTCCACTCCCCACTAACAACGTGGACAAGTATTTCAAATTAAGTCCAGAGGGAAGCTAAAGCAAACTCTCCCATCACATAACCTTATAAACACAGATGGTTTGGCCTCCTTTTAAGGAAGAAAGAACAAGGTTTGAATGTATCACCATTTCTGAAACATTATGGTGGGCAACATTTACCTTGTAGGAAAGCCAAAGACTACATAAGGCACCAAGTGTTTGTCTCTCCTGCCAATCTCTTCTTGCTTCTATCTTGTTTTTACATTTTTAATCTCATTACATTTTTTTTTTTTTACTGCTAATGTTTTTCCAGCTATTTTATGGTTTGTGGTAGCATTTTCAGCCACTAATACCCAGTCTGATCCTGAGGGGAACCTGTGTCTTTGATCATCAGCTGTGTTTCTCTAAGCAGATGTCAAGGGAGACAACTCACAGAAACTGCAGGTGCTCATGAATCTAAAGCTGGGCTTATTTAAAGGATTTAAGGAGTTTGTAAAGGAATCCAATTCTTTTATTTCATGTTATTGTAGTAAATAAGATGATTTTAGATGAAGATTAAGACCTTTGACATTTCTTGAAGGCTACATTTGGGTAAAAAGGGAATCTATTTTTCACTTTTTAATCATTTGTTCCCTTAACCTGGAGATAATGCTCTAAATAGTGGTTATTTATGCGTCAAACTTTGAAATTTGCCCATTATAGATATCCTTCGAAATTATTTGAATGCTAACTGAGGTGCAATATGATTTTAATTGAGCCTGAAAGATAATGCCAAGTTATAAATAGCTGTACCTTGTCAAAAAAAAAGAAACATTCTGAGCCCAAAAGTCTTAAATGGTCTAATTTGGTGGAAAAGTTATAGGTAATCCTACATCATTTAAAGTGTTCATTAAAATTATATAAGCTACTGGAAACAAGATGTGAAATATAGCAGTGGGTAACATGTGTTCTGTCCAGGGCTAACTGACAATATGTTTGGACCTGTGGTGGAGCCTGAGAATATTTAGGGATGTCCCAAATCAAGACTGAGGCCACATTTAAACATACATGGTCAACTAAGAACTGAATTGCTTTTGGGGCCATCGGCTTAGCTCATTTAGATGAGCACCCATATTGATCTTAACAGTGCAGCATCACTTCCTGCTCTCTGTTTGGGTGAAAGCAAGCTCCTTGTTTGAATGGCAGTAGATTAGGAAACACTGGTAGCAATACGACTAAAAACTATTGCATTGCTTTTTGAGCATCAAATAATTTAAAAAACATAATTTACCACATTTTCTTATCCTTGATTGACCAAGGAGAGTAAGAAGAGCTAATTCAAAGTGTTTGGGAAGCGGGACTTTTAAAAAATTATTCGAAGATGATTGGCAAACATTTTGTCTGTCACATTTATTATGGGCCGAGACAAAATGAGGTAGTAGGCATGCACAGTAACCTGAGTCTATAGGCAGCATCTGCTGGAGTGTACAAACAGTGGAGCTTGTTGGTGGAGATCTTTTCCACCAAGAAAAGTTTTCAGTATTGCTCTTTGCTCTTGGTTTAATAAAAAACTGTGGCCCAGTTGATAAAACTGCTGCTACACTACAGCTTACTGTAACTACCACCTTGCTCTCCTCAAGTGACACTGATTGGTCTCGTCCACTCTCAGACTAGGCAATTGTGTAGAGAAGGAAGGAAGGAAGGAAGGAAGAAAAGAAGGAAGGATGGATGGATGGATGGATGGATAGATGGATGGATGGATAGGTGGATGGATGGGCAGATGGATGTACCAAGAATTCTATATTTTCCTGGCCATTAATTGATTTCTTTTTACGGATTCTGAAAATGTGCAATCTATAAATACATTACCGTTTTTGTTATCTAAGTTCTGATTATGATTTGTAGAAAGCAGGGTCTTGTCCACTGGTTTCTCAGCAGGCATTGGCTGTACAGAAGAACACAATCAGTTTATTAATCTAATGGGTTGGAATGCCATCCTCTGTATTGAAAAACCTCAACCAAGTGTCAGTTGAGTAACTATGATTCATCTATATTGTTTTTAAAGAAGATTCTGACATTCATCAAAGTTTTCTTATCCGCGATCTGTTATAAGCCGAGAAAAAAAAAAACTAAGAACACTCCAGAGCACTCTTACAATAATTTTAGTGCTGATATGAGAGGATAGATAATTCATTTTGCACTCACCAGTGCTCAGATTTGCAAGATTTAGAATGACACACAAAATTAGAATTTTCAATTCTATTTTCCTTCATTTTCTGAAATTTATACTTTTATGAGCATTAAATAATATGCAGAAAATGCATGGCTTAAATATGTTATATTACTCTAAACATGCAGTGTTTGATCTTAACAGCAAAATGTAGAATTCTGAACAAAAATTTAGCTCATGCTTAGGAGGGCTTTTTAATTATTATTTGGGCTACAGTGGCTCAGCAGATGGTCAGTTGTTTCTCAATCAGAAGATCATGGGTTTCGATCCCCAGCTCTTCCAGCCACATGTCAATGTGTCCTTGGATCAGACACAACAATTTGCTCCCACTGCTCTGTCAGTTGTGTGTAACAATGTATGGATGTGTTTGAATGGGATTAGCAAATACTGATGGCAAATTCTCCATAACAGCCTCTGCCATCAGTGTATGAATGTGGAGTGTATATGTGTGGTAGGTGTGACCTGTGGTGCAAAAGTGCTTTGAGTAATCAGATAAGTATAAAAGCACTACACAAGCTCAAGTCCATTTACACTTACGCATTTAAATGTGTTTAAATAAGGTTTCATAAAGCAGCATTGTTTCTCTCTGCTAAATAGGAGAAACCAATATGTGCCTCCAGCTTACAAACACCCGACATCCATCAACTTAAGAAAACAGGTGTGAACAATTCAGTACTTAAAGAATGTGTGATGAATCCCTTGTAGGTTTCTCTTAGAAATTTTCCAAGGTACACATTTTTTTTAAATCTTAGGAAGATATTGGTGAATGAGGTCCAATGAGTTAAAATTAATATGTGCATGTAAAGCTGCCAACAGTTCACTCTTAGGAGTTCTTTTTTGGGTCTCAAGCTGTGTGTCTAAATACATATGATGGCAACAGATAGAAAAAGGAAATCTTCGCCGACTTCCTCTGAAACTCTGAAAAGTTGTCCATTGTACCCGAGACTAAATGATCGTTGCGTGTTATCTGGGATTTGTGATTGATTTAGGTCCAACTGAAAACTTAAAATGAAAGAAGAGTCTTGGAGTTAGAACATGTCTACTACAGATTGTTTTGCAAGTAACCAGCACACAAAAGCTGATGAAAGGCTAAATCATAATCAGATGTTCAGTGATGTGTCCATGGATGCCATTTCTGTGAATATACTCCCCATTTCATTCTTTTCTTTTTCTCATAAAAGTTTCATCCAAAGTTCCTTCAAAGCTGATGTATCTATTTGGACTACATATGGACTGATCACAGAAACTTGATAATCATCTTTCACCTCCCAGTGAGACTGACTGTGTAAATCTTAAAAATAAGTCACAGCAGTCAGTGTATGCTCCATGTGTAGACAATGAAGGTTACCCTGCCTTAATGACCTGTTATGATGTCTTTGGCCTTGAATTGCAGACTTTGGTGGATTCAGTCCCTGAACTGGGACTCGTCTATTGTTCAAGTTAACACTTCTTTTTCCCATCAGATGCCACTGAGACTGCAGCTGAAAGTGTCTGCTATTGTTTAAATAAATGTCTGCAGACACTCCCTAAAATGAAGGTTTAAAAGTGATGATATTTGTGTTAACATCTTGGAAAATTGGTGAACAATGAGGTTGCACTATAAATATACCAGAGCAATGAAGAGTTTACTGCAAGAAGGATGCTTAAATTTAGTTTTAATGTGGAAACATGAGTTCTGTAGCATGTATCAAGCTGATGAAAGAAACTAATTTGTGTTTTTTTTTTTCTCATCCTTTCTTTTAATCTGTTAATTTGATTGCAAAGACCTGTGTGGCAGTTTTATAAGTAGTTTCCACCGAGCGGCCCGTTCAGGTCAGTACAGCACGGCATGCATTTTTTTGGCATTTCCATATGGCAAAAGTTGGAAAGGGTCTCAAAAAAATGACCCATATGGTTCGTGCATGAGGAGTGGGCAAATACGAGACAAAACCAGACTGATATCTGCTTAAATTACAGATACTAGAAATAATACCAACAAAAGCATGTACATATCTAAATCTTAATTTTAATACTTGGCAAGTTTATTTATTTTTGTATTTAATGTTCAATTCCTGTACATTGAGAGGAAAGCTTACCAGAATCAAATTACTTGTTGCGTAAGCATACTCGGCCAATAAAGCTGATTCTGATTTCAAGCCCGCCTGGCCCCAGGATTACAACTCACTATAACCACTGACTTCTCTAGTCTCAGGAATACACCTGACAATGCCCGCTGACTTCTCTAGTCTCAGGAATACACCTCACTCATCTCACATGCACATTTGCACAAATTAATCTACCACCTGTACCTTAAATTACTGTGGTAAAATGCCTCACCTCACATGCACATTAGCACTAATAGATTATACTAACTGCAATGTAAACCACTGTGGTAAAATGCCTCATCTCATAGGCATTGTTGCACTAATTAGTCCACTAACTGTAACGTAAATTACTGTGGTAAAAAGCCTTATCTCACATGCGCATTTGCACTAATTAAACTAGTAACTGTAACATTAATAATGTTAGGACGAGGAAAAGCAGAACAACTTGCACACCGAGCAGGAGAGGCAGAGAAGCCGAGGCTAAGCAAGGCTACATTGTTGTAAAAGAGGAATGGGAGGCTAAGAGAGAAGCAGCTAAACTACAAGGGTGCTTGTTGTTAACTATATGTACACCTAAACGCACAACAGCAAGAAACAGTAGTGATTAGTAGCAGAGATTGAAAAAATATAACTGTAGCTCGAGCGATGTTTAGAGAAACTCAACAACAGGGCAAATGCACAAACTGGATGTGACACAATACACTCACCATACATCAGCACGTCAGCCATGTTGGTGGATGGGGTTCGAGGGGGAGCAAACTGAAACGGAAAATCAGCTATTTTTGATTTTTATCGAAAATCTAGCCATATTTACGATTTTGTCATGGGGCCTGTTTCGAACCAGTATACCCAAGAAGTCCTCTGAGAGGTATGAATGACAATTGGAGCAACAGGGGGGTTTGAAAATCTAGACATACATACATACAGACAGACAGACAGCTCTCCAATTGTGGTAGTAAGATTTAGAGTCAAATACTGACTGAGGACATTGTTTGCAAGTTTCTCTGAAAACTGTTTTCATGTTGACCTTTAAGTGCAAACTATTTTAACTATGGTATGATGCAGCTCTGGTATTTGATGAAATCATTGTTTGTTGCAGATGCATTTTCCAGTGAAGACACTTGTGGCCGCTCTTTCTGAGATCTGTAATGAGGATGCAATTGGAATAACCCTTTGATGTAGCTTATGAACAAGAAAATCAAACCTCTACAAATTCAGTGTTCAAGTTTGTTTTTTGGATTGAGACTATCTGACAGTGCACTTCATGGCATATCTACTTTCAGTGGCTAAAGCTTTCTCAATAAAATGCCTTTGAAGTCTGACTCAGAAAGATCAAACATATGAAACTGTTAGAGAATTATAAAAAATAAAACCCTTTCCAAAAAATAATCAAGTGACTCTTTGTCTGTGAAAGTATCAAAGCTTTCTGCCTCCCCCAGGTATTTGGTTGAATTTGTTAAAGTAGTTGCAGGTTAAGACTTGAGCATCTCTGCTGTCCAACAAATTATCTTTAACAGGTAAACCTTTCACAGACAGAGTTTTTCAGGAATGGGAGTGTAATTTTTGTAATTATTTTACAAGGTCGTGGTTGATTAGTGTGGTTGGTTGTGTGGTTGGTTTATAGATCTTTTTTTCCTCAACCACCCATCAATTTAATAAACATGTAATTTCAGCATGCTTTTAGGGCAGATGACAGATGACTGGTTGAAGGATATTGAGTAATGGATTTAGTGCAGCTTTTGATCTAATAGACCACAATCTACTTTCAATGAAACTATCTGCATGTGGATTTAAACCTTCAGCTATTAAATGGATAGAAAGCTACTTATCTAACAACATTGTGTCTTAAATGGCACCTCTCTAGTATTACATCTTTGCAATGTGGAATTCCCCAGGGTAGCTGCTTGGGACCTTTGTTATACATAATATAAAAAAATATCTTCCATATGTATTAAATGGAGCAGGCATTGCAATGTACGCAGATGACTGCACACTACATGTATCCAAAAGAGCAGAGGCATTTCCACTGTTGGAAGGAATGCTCTCTTTGTAACAGAAATTCAAAAACGTAAGTGATCAATCTCTAGTCTTATCTTCGCCTTGATTGCTGTCAAACTATGTGGACTAATGCCTCAAAACAAGACCTAAAGAAGATCCAGCTCACCCAGAATAAACCTACCCATTTGGTGCTGCACTGCATAGTGAGTGGCAGTACGAATGACATGTGTGCCAGGCTGTCATGTATAAATGTGGAAGGGGAATTTGCATTAGCCTGGTCCAGTTTTAAAGAAACTTTATAATCTCACAAAACCTTTGTAACAATACTCACAGCTTACCTACACTAATAACAGACATAGTTATGCCACAAGACAAGCCTTCTTGGAGTACTCCACATTACCCATGACTGGATCCAGTGTTTTAAAGAGGGTGGCCATGTACAGGGTAATGTTTATCTAGAATAAATTGCCATTACATTTTGTTCAGGTTATTAATACAATTACTTCCAAAAAGAAATTGAGGACAGTCACTATTACAAAATAAATTTGTCTTGTTTACATGTTACATCTGGTAGATGATTTACTGAATGTGATTGATATTTAATACACTGTGGTAGAAAATCAACTTACAACTCTTATCCCCCGATGTGCATAAATACACTGTTCAAAAAAATAAAGGGAACGCATAATCATCACAATGCAACTCCAAGTCAGCCACACTTCTGGGACATCAACCTGCCCAGTTAGGAAGCAACACTGATTGTGAATCGGTTTAACCTGCTGTTGTGCAAATGGGACAGAGTGGAACGGAGAGGCAATTAGCAAGAAAAACACCTATAAAGGAATGGTTTTGCAGGTGGTGGCCACAGACCATATCCCTCACCTCATTCTTTCTGGCTGATTTTTGGTAACTTCTGCATTTTTTCCAGTGCCCTCACCACTAGAGGCAGCATAAGGTAGTACATGCAATCCACAGAAGTTGCTCAGGTAGTACAGCTCATCCAGGATGGCACATCCATACGTGCCATAGCAAGAAGGTTTGCTGTCTCCCAGCTGGAACAGGAGGAGCACTATTGTACTATTGTACATGTTTCTGTTCAAACTGTCAGAAACAGACGCCATGAGGGTGGGATGAGGGCCCGGCGTACACAAGTAGGGCCAGTGCTCACAGCTCAGCACCATGCAGCCCAATTAGCATTTGCCAGAGAACACCAGAAATGGCAGATTCGCCATTTTAGATTTGTCGGTGCTCTTCACAGTTGAGGGCAGGTCCACATGGAGCCGTGGAGAACATTCTGCTGCCTGCAACATCCTCCAGCATTATTGGTTTGGCAGTGGGTCAGTGATGGTCTGGGGAGGCATATCCTTGGAGGGCTGCACAGGCAAGGCAAGGCAAGGCAAGTTTATTTGTATAGTACATTTCAGCAACAAGGCAATTCAAAGAGCTTCACACAGTTCATTAAAATACATTGACAAAGGGAAAAAGAAACACAGTGAAAACATTTTAAACGAAGCATGTAAAAGGTGACAGACCTCCCCTAGCCAGAGGTACCCTGACTGCCCAGGGTCAAATGGGTTTGACCAACTGTCAAACCTTTATCAAACCTAAATATATATATACAGTGCTTAACAAATTTATTAGACCACCTGTCATATTTGTCTCAAAGACCATCCAGCATCATGAAGTGCTTTAATGCGGACTCTTTCATTTTCAGTGAGCTCTCCACGCTTTACCATTTTGAACAGGAGTAAGGGATTTCAAACTGAATTCACCCAAATTTAAGCTGGCTCACTGGGCTTCTCTGAGAAGTCAGAAATTAATAAGGCATAACATTCAACCACACTAATTTTTCTGTTCAGGAATGCAAGTAAATAACTATAATTTGACATATTAATCAAGAAATATTAATGTGCTTTACTATTTTTTTTTCTGTTTTTTTGTACATCAGTAAATTTGAAAATTCATGGATAACAATAATGATTATATTTTAGCATTAAAAATATCATTTGGGTTTAAGCGCTTCTACATATTGGTATGTGAACCATTGTAGAAACATAAAAAATGATTTTGGTAATTAATAATGTTGTTAATTTAGGGCAGCTGTGGCATAAACCTTACTTTGGTTAGGGTTAGGGTACTAATAAATTTGTTAAGCACTGTATATTCTTCTTTTTTTTTACCTGTAAAAAGAAGGGGTGGATCAGGAGTCTGTGAGACTGATTTTGTCATTAATAGATTTGCCTTTGTCTCAGACAAATTTCTGCAGTTTTCAACTGACTGCTGAATCTGCACTCTGAATCTTGCTGGCAAGTTCTACAAACACTGTCATGCTATTCTCTTCAAACAGCATATCTCCACCAGTGGCACTGTATTATTAGACATGCTGAAGCCTCTCAGTGCTGAGGTTTCTTCTTCTTCTTCTTCTCTGGACTAAATGATGGGTCTTGTACTGCGGTGCCACCTACTGTTTCGAAATGTGTAGTCTCATGAGACAGAAAACAAACGCCTTTATTACCTGTGGATTTTATCAGTTAATATTTTATTGACATAATGAAAATATGTAAACTATTTCAAATATTGTCTTGTAATTTATATGTACCAATAACTATTGTGCATCCCTAAAAAACACTGAACATGACATTAAGATAAAGATCAATGCCTTCACAAAATAGCTTTCTTGGGGGAGCTGAAAGCATCCCAAAATCTTCCTAATTCCCCTAACAATAATTAGTTAAAACAGTGATGAAATTAATCAATGAATGCACCACACTATTATGTTACTCTCTGCTTAATGTATAGAGCAGAGCTCCTCAACCCATTGCTCTCCAGTCACCTGAGACTGTTTGGTGCCAAGTCTAAATAAAAACTTTTATTTCTTTTAATCTGTGTATTATTATTGCTGTGTGCGTGCGATGGAAGTCTGCTGGTGTTGCATCTCTTCAGTAAGTTCATTCATGCACTGAGGGAAAGTTTGTCATGGTCTGAGAGACTGATGCTACTGAAGGACATCTACTAGATTTAAACATTAGACCTTTAAAGAGATAACATATTTCAACAGACCTGTGAGTTTTCTCTGAGTTTGTACCACATAGGGAGCAAAAGAAAACTTTGGCGCATCAAGTCTAGGCCTGTACTTTAAATCTACTGTTAATAAAACAAGTACTGACTTCACTTCACATCTAGCTATGTTTTTTGCCCTGCATGCATACCATAGATGTTCATTACTACATGAAGTTGACGGGGAGTAGACGCTGTTTTCATTTGACGTACAGTGTGCCGGCTAACTGCCGCTTAAATGAGGCTGTTTTAATTGGCTCCTTGGTGCTTGGCTCTCAGAGTGTGCAGCTCAAGCAGGCATAGCCCGCGGTGTCTTAAATAGCTTGTGAGGTCCCGAACTTTGCTTTCAACTATAGTGAGTGAGTCACTTTGTAATTATCATAACCACAAAACAATTATTTACATTCCATCTAATTGATAAAAGCTTCACCTCCACATGTGTTTGAGGGTTTTACAACACTACATGATGCATGATGTGCCACTGGCTCATGCTACTGAACCTACGTAATAGATCTGTTGAAAATTACAGTGGCTGAAGTGATGGGCCATTAAATAGGGCCTAGGCTCAGCTCATTTACAACTTAATGCATCCATGGCAGGAGCCTGTATTTAATGAGAAAATAACTTCAGGCTAGTGTAAGTCAAATGCTTTATGTGTACAAGATGTTAAAGGTGCATTTACCATGCAGCACTTTCATCTCATAACACTTAAAGTGCAAAAAGCCCTGAAGAAAAAGAGCCTGTAGAGTACATAGATTCTCACAGGCAAAGAACCTTCAACCTTTTACCTTGTGGATGTATTTCATTTGAATTCATCAGATAATTATTGAGAAAGACAGCAGGCACAATCCAAATACACTTTATAGATATCTATGACGCAAAAACGGATGAAATCTAGCTCAAAGTAAGGGTTTGCATTATAGCAGTGTCAGCCCATATTATGTAAACTGCTCCTGAATTTTTTAACATAAAAACATTACTCTCCCTATTAGACAGGTGCTTCAGGGTTAATGTCTCTTTAAATCATCAGATCCATTTTAAGTACAAATACAAAAAAGGGGAAATGGAATAAAGAATTCAACACAACACATGAGCTGATTTGACTGATTTTTCTTTTCTAAATAAACCCAAAGCTGTCAATCTAAATCTCAACCTATTTAAATGCATCAGTTGTGAACTTTGATCAGGATTTTAAGAGGTAAAAAGTAATGGTTACATTTGAGTCTACTTGCACGCAAGATGAGTTAACAGGATAGTGAAATTAATCTGTCAGTTTTAGAGCTTTTCATATTATTATTTATATTTTTCATTTATTTTTTCCTTTGTGCTAGCAGCATCCATTTTAAATACTACAGGTAGCTTAGCTTTATCAGTGCTCAGTACTCTAAGCATGAAAACGGCCTTAGCATGAGCTAATTTTTTGTGCTTTTTTTTCAGCTGAAGATACAGTGAGGTCTGGGGGGTTACTTGACGACAGCACATTTTTGCTTTTATTAATCCCCACAAACAAGGAGCAAACATAAGGTGGCTGATATATGATTATTAAAAACTTTTATGTTTATTATAATGTTTGTCCAAAAACCTTAGTTCACCTGATAATGAAGGTACTTTAAATAAAATGGCTATAATTTCTAAATGGTTAATACCACTGAATACCACTGAATGGGATCCATGATCTGCTACTCCAACACCAGTGGCCTGAACAGTCAAGCTGTACAGATTGCATCCTGGCACTTCAGGTCCTCACTGAGTATTTCCAGGAATTTGACAGAGGGTTGCTTGCAGCCTGTGTTGACTTCTGAAAGACGACTGACTCAGTGAGTAGGAATGCCCTATAGAGGATTCTGGAGCTCAGCAGGATCCCATGTTCCCTCACCCAGCTAATGTCTGCCCTTTATACTAGTGCAGAGTGCTGTGAAGTGTGGTGGCTCCATTTCTGACTTCTTCCCAGTTGATTCTGCGTGAGGCAGGGATGCATCTTGGCTCCTACCCGCTTCAGTGTGGACTGGATAATGTGGTAGTGAACTGTGGAGTGCAAGTTGGTGATGTCCAGATCACTAATATGGACTTGGCTGATGATGCTGGGATCCTTGCTGAGACTGTAGATGTCTTTGGGGGATGTCTTTCTCTCTGTTATACTCCGACTCGTCTCCTCGACCGGGCGTGCATCTTTCAAACTCTATAAACTCCAAAACTTTGAATAGAAGCACACACACAAATGCTGCTAGGATTGAAGTTACTCATGTCCGCCATCTCCTGGTGTAAAGAGGTAACAGTGCAGACTTCCGCCATTAGCCCTATCTCCCAATAGTATAGAATCCTTTTAAAAAAAATTCCTGGATCCAGACAGTGATCCAGATCCCTCCCAAAATCTAATCAGTTCTTCCTTATGCCATTTCTGACATTTCCTGAAATTTCATGAAAATCCGTCCACAACTTTTTGAGTTATGTTTCTAACAAACAAACTAACAAACTAAAAAACCCACCCGATCACATAACCTCCTTGGCGGACATAATTGCACATGGAGGACAGCAGCCATTACTCTTAAACACACACATATGTATCCATTATAGGCCTACACATTTGGTGTTAGATGTAACAATAGTGCAGTGGTAGTGTAATTCATTCACATTTATACTGTTCACTTGGACTGGAATTCATGCAAACGCCTGGCACACATAAGCCTGAGACAACTTCAAGCCAAACGCTCATTTTTTGAATGACTTTAACAACTTTTTGGTAGAATATGGATATGAAGTCTTTATTACTTACTTCCCTATAAATTTCTAACATCCGTAAATAAGAATGTGAGCTCTGTAAAGGAGCCATATGCAGAAACAACAACAGAATACAGAAAGGACTCATTCCCTCTTTTTGTTCACTCATGCCAGGTTTTTATCTTACATGAGATACTCAGAATTAACAGTTATGGTGGTACTATATCATCTACCATCTAAACCAGGACTGAATCTTATCTCTGGAAGAAGAACAACACTTGAAATCATGCGATGCCCATAATACTTGAGTAGGATCATATCAGACACTACTGTCTCATGTGAAGGGGCTGTAGGGAAATTGTTTTTTTTTTGCTCATCTCTAAAGTGATTATTCAACTTTGAACTTTATATTTTGTCTATTTATGTGCAACCCTTTCACCACAGGTTCGTTATTTATAAAATACTTTCTGTACAACAGAACATAGGATAACCGTATTTACACTCATACTGTCTAGTGATGAAAGTGATATCTCACTGTAAAATAACTGTCTAGGATAAAGTATTAGAGGCTATCAGGAAATCTAGGTAAAATGACTTAATGTAATGTAAACAGCAGTGATCACCTCATGAATTTTAAAGCATAGAGCAATAAACACCACAACACCGTACCTCAGTTTTGAATTTATATTGACACAAATCTAACAATTCACATAAATGCAGAAAAATACTTTTAGAAAAAGAAAAATAAACAAAGGAGAAAAAAGAACAAACACGGGTATTTTTAATTGTTTTTAGTCTTTTTTAACTTGAGTGAACTCTTTTAATTGTTTTAGCAAGCTTGCGTTTAGTTTAATTTAAAATTTAACGTTGGAGCTCAAACTGCTTTACCTTCTTTTTGTAGAATGGAAATGGATCCTACCATGCAGAAATCCCACTCGTATTCTTCAGTCTGAAGCAGTACAGCACAGCCAGGTACACACATCCAACATGAGAAGAGATGATGACTTATGCACCTCATCTCAGCACCTGGGACATCTGCTGAAGCTCCACGTGCCTGCAGTCTTCCACTGTCATCGGCACAGGGCAAGGATCAAGAGCCCACTTCTCTCCAGCTACGCTAACACAGCTAGCTTTCTATTCAGCTGAGAAAAACACACACTCCATCAGCAGTAAACAGTCACAAATGCACGTGAATTACAGTGTAGTAACTGGGAGCAGTTCACAGACCAGCAGGAGAATAAAACGGGATAACTGAGGCAAAGTCTGTAACAACTCTCCCGTAAGTTCGTAGTGCAGCACTGCTAGGTTTTCTCTGCGTCTTTATCTGTCCTCGTCTCCTGCTTCTTGCTCTCTGTGCAAGGTTACGGGAACCAATACTTCCACGTCAATGCCTCACTAAGGCAAACATAACATAACAAAATATCTTTTTTTATCTTTTTTTTTTTTAGAAAATACAAACACATAACATGTCATGAACATTATTAATGCATTCTAACAGAATAATTATTCTATGCCTTTTTGAAGCTTTGTTAGTTTTAAGGAATTTTAATATGAAAATTGAAAATTCAATTAGGAATTTTTATCAGTATGTGAGAACTCTTGTGCTTTTACCAAGAAGGGAAAAAATAATCAGATTTTTTATCAGGTTTATGCATTATTATGAACAACTGAGAGCATGCTTTTACTTCATGTTGTGCTTAAAAGACATGACAGGTCATAGATTGCTGAGCCTTCAGAGTCTGATATGACATCACTGTGGCAGCCCTCACAAAAAACACTGCCCTAGCCCTCGCCCTAGCCCTAGCACCACCATGTAACCCTGGAAGCTGCATGATGCTGAAAGCAGGCGACTGGGCACTCTGTAGTAATGGGGTGGATGGCATTCTCCCTGTTGAAAGTGAGTGTACTGTTAGATTGACCTTGAACCTACCATTTTAAGATGGGAGAGTGACATATTGTTGCTTTACATGTGCACCCATATGCCTTTAAATGGAATACAGACACAAAGACAGAAATATTTCTGCCTTTGTATGCAAAAGTAGGCAACAGAACATTTCTTTTTCTATATTTCAGATTACTTGTTACCACTGGGCTCAGGGAGGTAACAAAGAGGGTGGCCACACACAGTTCAAAAGAGTAACAAATATGCATTTTTGATAAAACTTATCAAATAACTAATGTGCTATGTAAATGTGATCAGTATTTTCTGGGATGAATGGATGACTGAATGTGTGGTGTGATGAGATGAGATCAGATGTCAGCAGCAGGCCCAGCTGAGAGAGAATGAGCATCTCAAACAGACTGGCTTATCTGCCTTTCTGAAGGCCCTGCTCAGGTGAGCAGCAATCAGTTGACAACCTTCACAGCTCCACCCTAATGCCAACCCCAAACACCTAAAAGAGGAGAAACATGGCTGACAACAATGCATGGAGGGAATCAGCAGGGTGGAATCTGAATGGGAGGGGTCATCACATTCTTAAAACCTTACTGAACATCTAAAACTGTGTTTTCCAGTCATCAACAGGACTGACATACAGAGACAAACAATCAGCAATGCTCACACACATCTACAGGCAATTTAAGGTCACCAATTCACCTAATAACATTTTGTTGGTCTGTGTGAGGAAGTCAAAGTACTCAGAGAGAACTCACACATGCACATACCAGCCCTATTCAAAGTTTACATATGCTAAATAGAAATACCATGTGTAATATGTAATTACCTTAACCACATACAGTAGCCTTTATGTGCATGCATGCTTTCCCCCTTTGTTTTTCAAGATTTGGCAGCACTGGAGGTTAAGCAATTACCAACATGTAGATTAGTCATAACAGACTCCCTGAGTCAGATCTGTGTGTTTGTAAATCTGGGAAAGAGCAATTATTTATCCTCTTTGATCTGAAGATGACACACTCTGTGGTCATAAATTATTATATTTTACTTGTCATAGCCTACAGGATCAAAGATATTACACTTGTCTCTGTAGTGAATCTTCGGTTGTTTGGTTTATTGTTCCACTTTTCTGCACTGAAAGGAGCATCCTGCATGTGGTGAAACTCCACACTGATGATAGAGCAGAGTTGATATAAAAATGAACACTGTGGGTAGAAGTATTCAGGCATTGGTGGTCTGCCACTGTTGGCACAGACTCCCAGTGTTTCCACTGGGGATGCCAAATGGTTGCAGGCTGTGCCAAAAGAGAGATGGATCAAGGCAACAGGCCACGGTACTCACAGGTCTCTGATCACAGAAGGTAACTCTGCAGGGAAACCTGGGAAAATCCAAAGATGGGAATGCTTTCTGATGTGCTTTCTGTGCAGAGCTTACACTCGCCGTGCTGCAAACCTCTGCGGTGCATTTTCATTCACATCAAAGGGCCCAACCCCAATTCCAAGTATGCAAACACAGTGAAACATCTGCAGCAGAATCCATGATATTTCCCCTGAGGATTTTCTGCCTGCGTATATTAAAACAAACTCTTCTGTGCTGTCTGCCACACCCCTGACCGCTGCAGCCCTGACCACTCTGAGTGTCCACATCTGTGACAGTTTGAGTGGAAAATAGCCAAGAATGGCTTCTTATCGTGAGAAAATGAACACTTTAAATCTGAGTGTGTTTTCAGTTCCATTTTTCTCAAATTCTTATCATTTTGATTCTTGAGTGTTGTGGTACTTTTGTTCGTGTCTCTTAACTTGTTCCCTTTAAAATGCAAAAGGCAAAATACTGTTCAAAAAGTAGACAACATACATAATTTTACAAGTAAAAAGAAAATACTACATCTCACTGACATAGTAAAAAATACTAAAAGAAAAATGGCAACAGTTTACAGTAAGCAGTACAAACATTTGTTTCTAATTCACACATCAAGTGGTATTTTTTCCCACATACTTTAGGAGTGAAATTATTACATGCTGTCATGTGTCAAATTATAAACCAGACAGCTCAAACCACTGAATCTGAACATAAAACAGCTGCAATTATCCCACTCTTCTGGCAAATCTGTGTTTCTAATAAGAAAAAGATGATTAAACTACTGAATGTGAGACTAAATCATTTAAATGTACATCATTACCTTGTATAACATATAACTGATGTACTTTTTATACTAAATGGTTTCTTTATACCATTAAAACTGTGATCTGCTAATATGCCTGGATGTTCACTGGATGTGAGATGTCAGTCTAGTGACCAGAGGATGTTGTATTGCCACTTTTGTTGTTTCATGCAAAAAAAATCCAGTTTCATTTTTAAAGTAGGGATGTATAAAATCGCTATGATTGGATATCTGAACATCACACCAAGATCTTAGAGCAGGGGTGGGCAACAGTTTTCTCACAAGGGCCAGACTGACTAACTAAATGTGAGTGAAGGGCCGCACATCGGGTAACAAAAAAAAAAAATAAAAGATTAAATGCACAGAGCTAAATAATGTTGAATGTTATGTAGAGGGTACATATGGAATATGAAAAATATAACAGCAGGATATTTTTTAACAACCCTGAGGGCCTGGTTGTGCCAAATATAAGGTTCTTAGTAAGAAATTGTTTATTCTTGTTTTTTCTGGAAAAAACTGAGACATTTGTCAAAAACATTTTAAATTGCTACTGCTGTACAGGCTACTAATAAAATACATTGCATTACTTTTTAAGAATGGAACTGAGGCAGACTGTGTAATAGCCAACATTTAGTTTTCACAACTAGGGGAAAATTGCAACACTAGATGCATGAAATATTGATATTCATAAACACCTTTAATTAAACGTGGACATCTTCATGACATATTATTACTTCTTTTTTCTCATATCATGGTATGGTCTTTTTCTTCCTTTCTATTTGTCACTGTTTTAACTAGTTTCTTTGAGTTAACATTTTGAACCTATAAAACAGACATGCAGTGCTGAATGAAAAAAATATCCTACTAATATTAACTATTTCTCAACACAATGCATCAGCTTTCATTTTACTTTCATAAATAAAAATTACATTGTCACCAAACTTTGAGATATTTGTGAGTAAACGTCATGAAAAACACTACCTTGCCATGTCCATGTAGTTAAGTAGCCTACTAATGAGAACAGTCAAGCAGGTCACCTCTCTTTGCAAGACTGTCAAAGTCCAGCTGTATGTCTGATGTTGCAATACGCAACACAGCAGACAGGTGCTCATCAGTCAGACGTGATCTGTACCTCAATTTGTTGAAGTTCATCACAGAATAAAATTGTTCACACACATAGGTGAAGCCAAACAAAACAAGCGTCCTCTGAGCATGCACGCAAAGGTTGGAAAACTGCGTTTCCTTAAGTGAGCCGTAGAAGCTGTAAAGCTTGGATGTAGTGAACTTTTCTCTGAGCACAGGGTCACACTGTACATTGATCAGTTCTAGTTGCACATTTGGCAGTGCATTCTCACTGGCGACAGACAGAGGTGATGACACCAGTTCCATCTCTCCCAGCACAGATTTACACAGGGATTCCTGGTGAATAATACAATGTAGGAAAATTAAATCTGAGTCGTGGTTGTCCTCTCTTACCTGGTCCTGTACACGCCTCAGCACACATCGAGTAACTGTGCGACGAGACAGGCTAATGTTTTCAAACTGACTTTTGCTGTCAGGGTACAGTATGTTTGCTGCCTCCACCATACAGTCCTTTAAAAACTCGCCGTCAGAGAATGGCTTGCTGTGTTTTGTGAGCTTGTGTGTTAGCATATAGCTAACCTTTGTTGCCAATTCTTGGATGGTTGACTGCTTCTTGAAAATATTCTGGCTGGCAGCTAAACTGGAACACAGTTTCAGGGCCTTTTCTTCTCTCTCCCGCGATGACAGGTTTGCGCCATAACTCTGATGCTTCGTCAGAAAATGTATCTAAGGTCGTGTTCACACCTGATAGTCCAGGGACTCGGTCCATTTTGGAACAGAAATGGCAACATTGTTGCATTTTCCTTTGGTTTGGTTTGCATTCACACTGCTCTCTTTAGTCAAGCAGACCAAACCATCTGAACACCTACAACCTCTGCCCACTAGGGGTGCTGTCGCCACAAACAAATGGCGACAAAGAAGAAAAGAAGGCGTAAAGAAGATGAAACTCCTTCCGCCAGTCTTTTCTTCCACATAAACAATGAAAAACACAGAATGTATGCTGTCTTGTGGTTTCTGCTCTTGCATTTCGGCATTACGAGCAGCCGGCAAGGTGGTGAGCTGTCCAGCATGTCATCCTTTACACGAGACGAATAAATCAGCACGGACTACGACGCGTTGCCATGGATACCCAGACACCAAGGGAGGTACCGACGTGTATTTGAGCATATTAAATCACATACAAATCTGTATATCATTACGGTTTATGCCTCATCCTGCTTTTGGTTCACAGGTTGGTCTGCTTTGCATTCACACCTCCAACGAACCGCACCAGGGTTCATTAGGGAGCGGACCAAGACCCCTGTTTCAAGCGTTCCAGAGTCCGCTTGTTTGGTCCGCAAGTTCAGTTCGTGTGAGCGTTCACACCACTGAAACAAACCAGACTGTCCGGGCAAATGGACCAAACAGCTCTGGTGTGAACACACCCTTAATATTGTATTTCTTGAATACTGCAACACTTTCCTGGCATATTAAACACACAGCCTTGGAACCAACACTTGTAGCAAAATATTTCATCGTTCACTCTTGATTAAAAATACGGCATTCAGAGTCAACTTGTCTCTTTTTTGAAGAATGCATTGTGAAATCTCTCATGTCTCTGTTAAGTTATCATAGAAGTGAAAAAGAGTGACCTCTTGGCCTATAGTCCTATTTATACACAGCGCCCTCTGCTGGAGTCAGGCTAAATGCACACCCAGGGCATCTTTCTCTCGAGACTCAATATGTTATTATTTTTAATTGATTTATATATTTTTTGCGGACATTGCGGGCCGAACTGAGATGGTTTGGGGACCGGTTGCAGCCCGCGGGCCGTAATTTGCCCATGTGTGTCTTAGAGTATTAGTCCTTGGAGCCCTGGATTGGTAGGAACTTAATACAAATTAGTCAATGCTAGGGATCCAAATCTCACAGTATTGTATTACTTTGGTGACAAGTCCACGGTATGGTATTTATTGTGGTATTTAAAAAAAAAAAAAAAGAAAAAAAATCAGAACAACATATAAAGATTTGAAAAAAATTCACATTGGCATTTTTTAAACAAATGCATTTTAAATATGACAATGGTGCAAAAAAGGGCCATAGGTGTGAATAGTCTAAAAAATGATTGAACATTTTGAAAGATCTGTTAACAAATACAGGATAAAGTAGATATGATGGAGAATGGGATATGAGAGACCTAAAAGTTATTTTTATAAAATAAAAAACTGTGCCAGCTGGACCTCGTTAACAAAAAGAGATACCTATTGAAATCTAGTTTTTCAAATATTCTCAATGCTACTACCTATTTTATACTTTGGCTGCTACTAACCTTCTAAACAATTGATGTCCACCATATAAATGGCCGTAGGTCTTTGATGACATATCCACCTATACTCCTTGTGAACTGTCGGGCCCCCACGCTGTCGGGAAGTGGGACTGCGAACGCTTCAATATTTCATGATTTTCGAAGTTGGGTTGTATGAGGTACTTGGCTGAAGTAGCAGCATTAGACTCTAGTTGATCCTGTGGTTATTACGAGCTCAGAGAGATCTGCGGCATAATGGCGATAGATGGGAATGTTTTATTCGTGTAGCTTAACAAGTTTTACATAAAAATGGTTCAAGAAAATATGTTGGCTCACCTGTACACTGATTGAAAAAATTTACGATACAGCTTTCGCCATTTTGTCTCCTTACGCCTACGTGCACTGATCCTCTGATCACCTGTGGGTCTGCAGTCTTCTACAGGAATAAGATAAGCTAAAACAAAGATAATATGAGCTATTTCCACTCGAGTGATGATGATGTGCTGTTGACTGTAGATACGAGGGGATATTTGTATGAACCGGAGTACACCAAAGAAGAACTGAAGTGGTCTGAAAGAGACAACAGAAAGGAGGGTCTTACCATGCATGAAAACTTGTTAAATTCCACAGCTAGTCAGATCCTGGTGTAAATTTATGTATTCTGGTGGCTCCATTCAACTCGCTCAAAAAATGGCCCCTCAGGGACCCGAGAACCTGGTATTCAGGAGCCCCGCCCATAGGTTTGAGTGACATGCATAAAATTGATACACATATGTATCATGACTAGATGAAAAAAAATCCTCTTGGGATCCAAAAGAAATTAGATCATAGCCATTTTTGGGCCAAGTTTGGCATTTTCGGCAGTTTGATCTCTTGTTTAAATTACACATATAAAGATGATGTCATATTTTTCAGCCACTTTTGCAAAAACTGGTCTTTGAGTCTTTGTTCAACAGTAAGTTTAATCCAGTGTTCATGTTGTTGCACTATTACCATTACAAGAGGTAAGAGACCACAGTCATCCAGTATCTGCGTCACCTGCAGGATCCACGGTGATACAAAAACATCCTTATCATGAAGGCTGAGCAGATGCTTGTACATTCACTCACACACAATTACCTGTCGTTAGCATCTTCGAGAGTCTGGGGCATGCACGCGCTGCAGTGTTTAATGCGTATAACCACCCCCCCCCCCAACATGGTGGGGCTCCAAGCAATTACCATGTCCATATATAAAATACTGTCTCACTCTATAATGTAATAAAATTATTACACTTTTAGGAGACATATTTTTTCTTCCTTGAATTGCAATAACAGGTACAAAAGGTTTTAGTTACATTTTGTCACATTATGTGTTGTTACATTATGAGCTTTTTAATTAAATGTAGTACTTTTTTTTAATGAAGTGTATAATTTTGAACATCAGATATCTCTTCTTTGCTGTATTTGATTATGTATACACTCCTCAAAAAATAAAGGGAACACTTAAATAACATATCCCAGATCTCGATGAATAAAAAATATTCCAGTTGAAAATCTTTATTCATTACATAGTGAAATGCATCGAGAACAAAATAACAGAAGAAAGATCAATGGAAAACAAAATCATTAACCCATGGAGGACTGTATTCAGGCTGATCCGACTTCTGTGAAATTCCTCAAGACAACTCAGAATGAGGCTCAGTAGAGTGTATGGCCTCCAAGTGCCTGTATGCAGGAGCGTAACACAGGGGGGATAAAGGGTACTGATTACCCACAATATGGAGGGGCCCTTGAGGAGCCTGTAATGAAAAGTGTGTTTTTATCTGTTTTTTTTTTCTTAGTAATTAGTGTCATTATTGAATCAAAAGCAACAAAATGAATCAGTCAACAGACTGAAATTTGTGTTAAATGGAGTAAAATAAAACCTGGGGGGGCTCTGCTCCTCCCTTAAAAACATCTAAATGGTATAGTGTGTAATATTCTTTCTGGGGGCCCAAAATTTCTAGCTACGCCCCTGCCTGTATGCACTCCCTACAATGTCTGGGTATGCTCCTGATGAGACAGTGGATGGTCTCCTGAGGGATCTCCTCCCACACCTGGATCAGGGCATCACACAGCCCATGGACAGTCTGTGATGCAATGTGGCAGCGGTGGATGGAAGGAGACATGATGTCCCAGAGGGGCTTGATTGGATTCAAGTCTGGGGAAACAGGCAGGCCAGTCCATTGCATCAATGCCTTCATCATGCAGGAACTGCTGACACACTCCAGCCACATGAGACTGAGCATCGGAAGGACCTCAGGGTCCACTGCACCAGCATATGGTTTGACAATGGGTCAGAGGACCTCGTCCAAGTACCTAATGGCAGTCAGGGATATGCCTCCCCAGACCATCACTGACACACCACCAAACCCGTCATGCTGAAGGATGTTGCGGGCAGCAGAATGTTCTCCACAGCGTCTCCAGACTCTCACATCTGTCACATGTGCTCAGTGTGAAGTGAACAGGGTGCCAATGGCCAATCAGCCTACCCTGGTGTTCTCTGGCAAATTCAAATTAGGCTGTAGTACTGGGCTGTGAGCACAGGACCCACTTGTGTATGTTGGGCCCTCATACCACCCTCATGGAGTCTGTTCCTGACATTTTGAGCAGAAGCATGCACATTAGTGGCCTGCTGGATGTCATCCTTGTAGGGCTCTGGCAGTTCTGCTCTTGTTCCTCCTTGCACAAAGGAGCAGATAGTGGTCCTGCTGCTGGGTTGTTGTCCTCCTACGGAACCCTCCACGGCTCTTGATGTACTAGCCTATCTACTGGTATTTCCTCCACTCTCTTGACAGTGTGCTGGGAGACACAGCAAACCTTCTTTCATGGCGTGCATTGATGTGACATCCTGGATGAGCTGCACTACCTGAGCAACTTCTGTGGGTTGCAGATACTGCCTCATGCTACCACTAGTGGTGAGGGGACTGAAAAAATGCAAAAGTAACCAAAAATCAGTGTTGCTTCCTAACTGGACAGGTTGATATCCTGAAAGTGTGAATGACTTGGAGTTACACTGTGATCATTATGTGTTCCCTTTATTTTTTTGAGCAGTGAAGGTTGAAAATGGTTTGCATTTTTTTCACATGTTGGGTCGGTATATGTCTGCCTTTTGGCATCAAAGAATGTCTTCAACAATGCTATATTAAGAAATGGATTTTTCCCCCCAACATTCATATTCTGACCTCCTACAGCAGTTAGACATTTTTTCCCGACAAACGTTTCTGGATTGTGTCTATGTGTTTCTGTTGACTTGCTTCCACTCTTTTTATGCCACACCAGAGCATGCATAACTGTTCAGACATAATGATAACATAACTCTAACTTGGTCTACAGCTCAGTACGGAATTAATCCAGTAAAATTATTTCATGATTTTAGACTTGAAACATCAATGAAAAGCTAGACAAAAATGTAATACCAGTTTTGCAAAAATGAATGGTGCTTGGGACAAATAAAGACTGGTTTATGTTTTTGATACTGCTGCACTGCCTGGTGTGAGACTACACAACTGGTTGCTAGGCAACCACATTGCCAGCTCTTGTCACTGAAGTCTGTTGAGCTCGGCCTTCCAGTACTGTGGGTTTCAAAACGGAAGCTTTCCAAACACAAGGCAGACAAAACACTTAGTCAAACACGTCACTTTGCCTTTTTTTATAAGAGCAGTTTAGGACACAACCACACACATACATCCATATAATTATATGACATTAATGCACTGTCAGAAAAGTAAATGCTTTTTACTGTAAATGAATCACAGCAGAGAAAAGTAAAGGAATTTATCCTTGACAACATCTACTGAAACTCTTCTGAGGTAGCACTGCTTTGTTTTTATTCAGACACATATGCAAACCAGATTTCAGAGGCTGTGCAGCCATTTCAAATAAAGATAATGAAAAGAAAGTGGAGACAAATGTACCCTTGGTGGCACTTACGCTCAGGCTTTTTGACTTCTCTCCAAAACACAAGAGGACAAAAACAGAGAAACCCGAGAACAAAAACAGAACAATTTAAGGTTCAGTGCAGCACAAAGTGAAAATCTGTTCTGCCAAAGTTCTGAACACAACTTCAGTAAAACTCCTGTGAGCTTTACACGAGCAGAAACTGCATCGAAGAGACTTTTTATTCAGAAATGTTCCTTCTTTATAACAAGTAGGCTGAAACATTTCACTGTAACACTTTAACTCTCTGCTGTCTTTGTATGTGGTTGTAAGTTTTATGAGCAGGTTGTTAATCTGTGTCTGTTCTCTGTGTTTTCCTCTGTCTTGCTTTGTAATCATACTCTCTCACGTTGAAATACAGTATAAGATTCAGAGAAGCTCAAGATGCTACATCCAGTGTCTGTATCTCTGCTGTAGCAATCACTGTGCAATTCTTTATCAATATCTTTATTACCTTATCTTTGGTATAATGTTATACGCACTATATGGACAAAAGTATTTGGCCACACCTGTTAATTGTTGAAATTCAGGTGTTTCAATCAGACCCTTTGCCACAGGTGTATAAAATCAAGCATCTAGCCATGCAGTCTCCATTAGCAAATATTTGTGACACAAAATGGGTCGTTCGCTGCTGGATATTCCACAGTCAACTGTGAGTGATATTTTAGAAAGTGGAAAAACTTCACCACAAATTTGAAGACCACGTAAAATCACATGGGATCAGCAACTTCTAAGGCACATGTTATGCCTAAGTTGCCAGAGCGCTGCTGAGACCATAGCTGAAGAGTTCCAAACTTACGCTGGCACTAATCTTAGCACAAAAACTGTGGCGGGAGCTTCATGGAATGGGTTTCCAACAGAGATGGACCAAGTCCAAGTCACAGACTCAAGTCGCTCTTAAGGCGGACACATCAGTGACTTGTGACTTGACTTGGACTTGTGCGCAAAAGACTTGAGACTCTACTCAGACTCGTGATTTGGGACTCATGCACAATCTTCATTATTTAATTATTCCATTATGATCGCCTGTCCCCCCTGTCATTCTATCCCCTATTGTCCCTTTCACTTTGAGCGTTTGTGCCTCTGTAGGCAGCAGGAACGGCTTTTATGCAGTACAGCAATGGCATGTAGCCCTCCTACACAGCTCTAGTTTTTCTTTAGAAAAAGGTAATATAGCTGCCAATTCTGTATTACCTCTAAGCATGAGAGAGGAGTTCATAAGAGTCTTCTAATATATTTACAAAGCCTAAAATGCTATAAAGTTAACCAAGTGACTCTGCCTAGGGTGCAAGATGCCTAGTTACTGCTTGAGTAACTGTAAAGTGAGCAGGGAAACTCCCATGCACTTATTATAAACACACTTTAACTCCTTAGACATGGTAAACATCACATAAAGTATTATTTCACACAGTTAAACATTTAAACAGAATTTACTTACTTATTTCTGAGCCAACATTGACTGGAAAATCAACCTTTAAACCTAATAAAACCTATACCCAGGATTTTATAAACATAGTCTATTGGTACCAGTTGGAAATGCTTCACATTTCCTGTGCAGTCACCTTAGTGGGATGAAAAACCCTTCAGCAACACGGCAGCAGCCGTCTTATGCAGAAACAGTCTTTACTTACTCAGAAACCCAGAGCAGTTATACTTTTTGTCCATGCACACAGTCTTCTCCTTCAGCTAACAACAGGCTAGGCTACTTAGCATTAGCTCACAATGTGGTCACAGCATTGACGTTTCTAGTGTGACTTTACAAACTTTGATGGGATTCAGTACGCTCACTTTAGTCACAATAAGCAACAACAAAAAAAAAAAAAAAACATCCAGTCGATATAAACCCCAAGAAATGAACTTCAGAAATTTAAAGGCTGAAATAAACTCTACATTTTCTCTCAAATCTTCCTGTGCTTGTTCTCCTTGTCACTTTATTACAGGGTTGCCAGGTCTCTGTGACAAATCTAGCCCAATGGCCAATAAAAACTAGCTCAAAACCAAGCCCAACACTGAAATTCAACTTAAACCATTTAAACCCTGCCATACCACATAAATTGTCCGGTGCGTGTAATGGTGCTGCTGCGGTATGTTAATGAACCAGTGTAGCACAGCAGATGTTTGGTTGTGTGCCGTGTTCTATGTTTTCCTGCTTTTATTGGTTGATTTAGTTGTATTTAAGGGCAAATAAAGTCATTTATTCTGCTTTCTATATTAAATACACATACACGAGACATCAAAAATGGTTCCACTCAACCCGTGGACAAAAAAAATCTGCCTGTGGCAGTACGTACAACGTAGCCCAATTCCAAGGGGAAACCGTGAACCTGGTAACTCTGCTCTCTCATCTCTCTCTAGCTGTTCTTCAAAGTCCAGGCGAGTCAGTTCCTTCAGAGGTGAGGGCAGATTCCTCCCTGACAACTCTTTAATACACATTTGGAACAGGCTAATGAGTGTGCGTGATTACGTCATCGGAGTGAATGGACCTGTTCATTTACGCGGCAGCAGCAGAAATCAAAATTAGAGGGCTATAATAACTCCTTCTACAACTTTTACCCAGCACCATCTAATGTGCTATCACATTGTCATATAATAATAATATAATAATAAAATCATGTTCATAATTTAATATAATCATATTCACACCAGCCCACAAGATTTCAGCTAAAGTACAAATTTCTGTTTCTTCATTTACTCCAGTGATATTAAACTACGAAGACAGTGTTGAAGACAGATGTCTAAATCTTAAACAGAGATCCCTGTGCACAGCCCAGGTTGTCAGGTGCCGGTCGGTAGCATGTTGGAAGTAAACAAAGAGAAACAATCCACCACACACTGAGATAGACTTCACTTGAATTTTATTATGAGCGAACAACGCGTTTCGCCTGTAGCTTCTTTAGGTTCCCCCAGCATGCCCAGGATGCACAACAGTATTGTGGCTAGTGGAAACACTGAGTTGCTTGGAACGCTCAGTCACAGGTGTGTGCTGGTATGAAAAAAACCTTAATGTCAATGTCAGCGCAAATGTTAAGTGTATGCATGTGCGTGCCGCGGCTAGCTGGCAACTGACAATAACAACAATGGCTACCCACCCATGCTGATAATGATAATATAGTACATGTATTGAATTCCTCAGATATACTGGTGCAGTGGGCTAAACAGACTGGATGTCAGAAGCAGATCATAGAACACTCATTATGAACACAGCAGACTTAAGACTTGATTTGGACTTGAGCTCAAAGATTTGAGACTTAACTTGGACTTGCAAAAGATGACATGTGCATCTCTGATTTTACATGGTCAAGCAGCCACACGATCACCAAGTCCAATGCTAAGCGTTGGGTGGATCAATGTAAAGCTCACTGACACTTGACTGTGGAGTAGGAGAAAAAGGTTCTGTGGAGTGATGAATCACGCCTCTCTGTCTGGCAGTCAAAGGGGCAATTCTGGGTTCAGTGGATGCCAGGAGAACAGTACCTGCCTGACTGCATTGTGCCAACTGTGAAGTTTGATTGAGGGATAAATGTATGGGGCCTTTTCTTAGGGTTTGGATTTGGACCCCTTATCTTCAGTAAAGGGCAATCTCAGGGCGCACTCGCACTTGTGCCTGGGTGCATTTGAGCCTAAAGTCATGTACATCTGACCAGTGTGAGTACGGTCTTCCGCACTTGAGGGCGGCACGCTTCCCTGGCCCCCACACGGAAGGACGAGGTGGGCCAAAGCACAGCATGAATGCAAATGAAGGAGCATGAGCGCGGGTATGTTACGTAACATGACGTGGACCTGACAAAAACACTAAGGATAATTTTGGAAAATACTGATTTGCAATACTAATGCAAATTAAAATATCTCTAATACACATTTTTTGCCATATTTTATTTTCTATTTGTAATCAAAGCAAAGGACATGATTAATATGATGCAATAAATGATTTTAAAGAGGCACATTTAACAAATTTTAGGGCAAAGTGTAACACCATTAAAAGGATGCGCTGCAGAGACAGACAAAAACCAGGCAGCAGCTGCATGCTCAGCAGACACACTGCCCTGCAGAGAGAGGCTGAAAGAGATGGCAGGATTATTCTAGACTGATGGAGAGAAATAATGTATTTTGTTTAAGATAATTTAACAAGGTACAATAATTTTAGCGCAGAAGAACCTCATTTGCGCACATCCTCATGGAGCCCAGTTCCTGTGATGGTGGGGTCTTAACGGATGGTGATGATGTCAGTGCGTGACGTGTCTGTGCTCAGGCCTGGATGCTTTAAGCAGTGTGAGTGCACGCCAGCATGGTACGAGAACAGATTGCCTTGTGTGAGTGCGACCTTAATACGTCAGCTTACCAATACATTTTGGACAATACTGGGCTTCAAAACTGTGGCAACAGTTTGGGGAGGCCCTCTCCTATTCTGTCATGACCGTGCCTCGGAGGAAAAAGCAAGGACTATTAAGACATGGTTTTATGCATTCGTTGTGGAAGAACTTGACTGACCCGCACAGAGTCCTTACCTTAACCCCATCAAGCACCTTTGGGATGAACTTGAAGTTGGAGCAAAGGAACAGCGTCTTCAGTAATGTTGTATTTAACCCATTGTGAAGGGCCGGTTTGAACTAAAAATGCAAGGGCCACATTTTTCCCCCAGTCCAGCCCTGCATTTTATATTTATCTGCTCACTATGTTCTGAAACCTGCTGTCTGCAACTTGACTAGCTGAATCGCAGGCAATATCATCGGACAGTCTGATTCGAGCTCTGAACAGTTCAAACAGTTGCAGCCCTCGGCAGTGGTATTCTAAAATAGTCTTGTCACATCAAAAATCTTTGGTCTCATCTGGGCTTTAGACACAAAAATAGGTTATTAATAGCTATCAGAGGGCAAACTATTTAGCAAACATTTTTTCAATAAAAGGATGAACTGAACAATTTAGCTTATGTTTAAAAAAGGAAACCTGTAGATGGAGTATTTGAACCGATAATTTAAAAGCAAGGATAGAAAAAAGAAAAAGATGTCAGATGACTGTGGGACAAAGACTAAGATGAAGTTCCTCCATCTGTGCTGGTGTCTGGCTTGGCACTGTGAAAGCACCTGTGTGAGACGGAGCCCATTATAGAGCTGTTATGAGGCCATTTCCACTGAGAGAAGACCACAAGTGGCCAATTAGGTAATTAGAGCATCCTTTTTTTCTCCATATCTCCTCCTCTTCTCCTCCTTCTCTGTCTCTAGACCTGAGTAGAAAGCAGAAGCTTGAGCATGAAAAACTGAAACTATGTATGCTGTAGGCACAGCTGGATGCAGAGGAAAAAGAATGAGGGTTAAAGGGAGGGATGGGAGTGTGTCATTTGTCTTTGTCAGCAAACCACAGGACTTGTTTACTCTCTTAACCTAAGTCATTACTACGCCAGACAGAGGAGAGTAATTATGTCTGCATGCATCTGGGTTGTGGCATGCACATAAAACTGGCCATTTGTGGGACTTAATTACACTTCTCTCTTAATTTCAAGCACAACCTCTGTCTTACTGATCATAATTCTGTTAAAATATCAAAGTACAAAAACCTTTCTCTTCTGATACAGTAAGCTTAGAGCCACATCAACTTTCCTCAAGCAATGGGACTTCTTGTTCCTGTTCTCAGCAAGAAGTGAATGTTCTTTTTAAAATGAAAGTAGAAGCTTGCCATTTCCTAAAGAGCTATACTCTGCTCACTTACACAGAGTCATGGTGAGCTGGGGTTTATTTCTGCACTTCTGGAAAAGAGTACAACCTGGACATGAATCCAGTCTTTTATCAGGCTTTTATTTACTAATAGAAGATGCAAAAATACAAAACAAATACTCAATATGGTCCAAACTATTTGGCTGCCTTACCATTACACCAACAGGGGCTGTAATAACATAGTTTTCAAATTAAGTTTGCCCTCACAGATAAGGGGCCTAGCCCAAACCCTGAAGAACAGTCTCATACCATTAGCCCTCCACCACCAAAATTCAGGCAGGTAACGTCCTCCCGGCATCCACCAAATCCAGACTCTCTCATCTGACTGCAAAACAAAGACGCGTGGTTCGTCACTCCACAGAGCATGCATCTTCCATCATATCCAATAATAATACCACAATATAACTTACATTTGAAATATCCAGCAGGACTGGGATTTGATGAACTGTCTTATTGAGGAGTCCATCACAGTTCCATGCTTAAAGTCACTGAGCTCTTCAGAACAGCACATTCTGTTTCAAAAATATTTGCAAATGGAAACAGCAAATGGAGGTGCTTGATTATATACACCTGTGGCAACAGGCCTGATTGAAACACCTGACTTCAGTAATTAACAGGTATGGCCAAATACTTTTGTCTATGAAGGGAATGTATGTAAAGTGCTAGAACCCTTTGCTTAATAAAATCACACTTGTTTTACTAAAATTTTAATTTGAGTTTTAGTGACAGCTAAAACAGTCTTGGAGGACATGATGCATTGGAGGCCATACAGCATGATCCTATGACCTCATATCAATGTATATGGTCCCATTTACCCTAGTGACTAGGGGTGTAACAGTTTTTGTATTTGTCCTGAACCAAGACAGTTCGGTGGTTACAGTTCAGTGTGCATAGTTCCAGGATGAAAACGTCCAAACCAAAAAAAAAAGAAAAAAAAAAAAAGTGACAGTATTTACCCGCCAGTCTCGGTGGTAGTAATGCTGGTATGTGTTTGCTAACCACTATTAAACTACCAACAAAGAAGAGGGAGCAGCCAGCATGTCAAAACACACAGAGAAGAAAAGTTTCCTCCTGGCTGACCCACTGCCCTCATCTCTGCTCTGTTTTTAAAAAAACCTCCAGATGTGATAGCAGTGAGGGTCCAAGTCAGTCTGGGTCAGCCTGTCACACCCGCACTGAGCATAGCAGAGATGTTAAATATAGTCTCACTCTCACTTTTTTTGGGAAAAATCTCTCTCTTTCTCTCTCTCAAAAAACCCCCAAAACAATACAACAAAAAAGAATCAGAAAAAGACTCTATTGTCATTTTGAACAAAATTATTACCATATACTTTAACATTTGGATAAAGCTGTGTTTAAAACTGTGTAGTCAGACATAAATCATGTCGGATAAAAGATGATCTAAAAGAGAGGAGATTAAACTTCTACTCATGATGTAGCTTTGATAGACTCTACCATTCTGTTGGAGTGTGAGCTGACTGGAGTGGTTAAAATCAGATAGCAAACACTACCTTTTTTACTTTTTAAAATATTGGCTATTATAAAATTCTGACAGGATTTGGTCTCTATTTTATCTGGTATCTTATGGTCAGTCTGTGTTAGGATGATTTAGTCTGACCTTATTGACTCCAATCATGGATTAACTTGTGAACTTTCACTCAATTCACAGCTAATTTAGCCACTTCATTTTTTAATAAAAAAGATATCTGGAGGAGGACCCCCAGATCCCCCACATGTATCTGAAGTAAATCTACATGCCATAACATAACTACATAACTACAGGTACAATGTGGTTTACTTTTTTGGTAGTTTGAAGTTTCAGAGTTAAGTTAAGGAAAGAAAAAAAAAAATAAAGGTGCTGAGTGGAGGACAGTTATAAAGAAAAGATGAGGAAAGTAGAAGAAAAAACCTGTATGGAAAAAGATTCTCAGAGAAGGAGAGAAACAACAGAAGTCAGGAGAAGAGCATGGGAGGGAATGTGTGATGAGCCAAGAGAGGAGAAGAGGAGAATTATTACAGAAAAGGCTTAGGTTGAATTCAGATTTGAGGAATCATGAAACATTAAGTAAAAGTCAAATGAGAAAGAGAGAGGAAAGAGAGAAGAGGAAGTGAAGTCATTACTGGTTTTAAAAGCAGGTGAAGACAAAGAGAGGCAGAAGATGAAATTGCTGATCAGATAATAGAGCTTTGTTACAGAAAAGATAGCAGAGGTACCAAGAGCTGTTGTGACTAAGATATATATAAAACTTGCTCTTTTAATGGTAATATCATGGTTATAGATCTAAAAACTCCCAAAGATTTTCTTCTTTCAGTGAAACAAACTTCCATCCAGGAGTAAAAGGGTGAAACAGAGAGCTAAAGGGAGAGAATTAAAGATTATAGGAGGAAGAGTGAGCTGAGTGACTCAGAATGGAATAGATCACATAGTACCTTAAGATGATCAGTCTCATTTTAAATTCTGTTATGCTATTTTCCTTTGGAAATTTTAAAAACATATGTAACAAGGTTATATAACTTGTTTTTTAATAGGTACAACAAGTTCTCCCAAATAAAAAGAGTGTATTCCATGAATACAAATAGCTTAAAAATCAATCAAAAAATAGCGTCTGTAAAGCAGGAAAAAATCTCACCGGGAGAATGCACCCAGACCCCCCTAGTCTTGGGCTAAGCCCCTAATGTTGGCAACACCTAGCTCCGCCCCTGACGGGCTGTCCCTCTGAAATTGATCTGTATGAATGGCAAAAGGCTCAAACAGCTTGGCAATGTTCTCCAGCTTAGTGCAATCACTTGTGAGAAGTGTATCCATACCCAGCTCTTCTAGCACTTGGTTATTCCATTTATGTTCCAGCATGTGCTTAACCTGACACGAAAGCTTCAATAGGAAACGTTTGAGAAAAGGCAGAGGATTTGAAAAAAACTCAGTGTGTGATTGGATGAACGTTCTGTCTGTCACATCTCTACGAGCCAATAAGAGCAACAAAACACATGACATAGCTGCTATCGAGCTCCATGTGCGCAGCCAGTGAGGAATAATGCGAAACATGGCGACTATAGACATGTAAGTACTCGACTTTTGTCATTTTTGAAAAGAAAACAACTCACTGCTGTTCTTTGTTCTTCTTTTCATGAAGACATGTCATCAAGTTCTGATAAAACTGGTGCTTTAGCAGCATCCACACAATCTCTTCCTCCATAACTGCACCAGCTCCTGCTGCTGTTTGTTTACATAACAACACTGCTGTGCCTGAAAGTACTGCCTCTCATCGCTGATTGGTCCTGTCACTGTCTAACCAGGCCCAAACAGTTCAGACAGGAGCTTTACAAGATGGATTTGCCAGTGAAAAACAAGGAAACAGGCATATCCATCTGCTTTGCAAGGTTAGCATGTGCTACAATCCTGGACAAGAGTTTTGCCACACTTTTTGATCATTTCTTTATTTGCAATTGATGATTTCTTCACAGTGTGTACCAGTCTCCTTGCTTTGGACATGACTGAATCTGCACTTGGGTGCTTGATGGCATCCTTCAGAGTGAGCTGAAGGGTGTGGGCCAGGCATGGCATTCTCTGAAACTTGTTCTCTCCATCTTCTGGCAGGTCAATTCTTAGCAAAGTAAATCAGGGACAAAAGACAATTAGATATCAGCATCAAGTGTTAAAAAAAGATGGGATCACATTTAAGCTGCTAATTAATGTCATAGAAATAGATGAATGAATCTGGGAATCAGGTGCTGTAAATGTCTTTTTTCCACAGTGGGATAAATTGTTGAAAATGAAATCTTTATTTTGGATATGCAACTATGATATTATTTCACATGAAATACTAAAACTTTGATGCAACAAAATAACTTTGTCAACTTTAAACTTTTAAACCTAGGCTCACCTTATTTTTTAACAGCTGAATCCAATGAAAAATTGTAGTGATTACATAAAAATATCTATATTCATATTTAACATGGCCAAGCTAATTTAAGTACAAATGCAATTTACAAGGGCAAGCTGTACTCACATCACACTGTTTGAAGTATGATTTCTATTGTAGTCTTTGTAGTATTTTTAGTTTGAAGATGTTTCATTATGGATGTCACCACGTTTCAAGATGCATCAAACTGCTTTTTATGGGTGTGTCAAACCATCCATCCATTTTCTATCCTGCTTATGCCGTTAGGGGTCGCAGGGGGCTGGAGCTTATCCCAGTTGTAATTGGGCAAGAGGAGGGGTATACCCTGAACTGGTTGCCAGTCAATTGCAGGGCTAACAGAGACAGAACCAGGCATGCTCACATTCACACCTACGTCCAATTTCGAGTCATCAATTAACCTAACAAGCATGTCTTTGGTGGTGGGAGGAAGCCACAGTACCTGGAGGGAACCCACATATGCATGCATGGAGAAAATACAAACTCTGCACAGTAAGGCCCTAACTGGGACTCGAACTAGGAACCTTCTTGCTGTGAGGTAACAGTGCTTACCCCTGCGCCGCTGTGCAGCCCATATGCTCAAACCCTATTGTGTAAAAAACAAAACAAGTTTCACTTCAGTCATTTCTGCATAATATGCATGGTATTTTAATCACAAAGTCACAGTAACCTTGTAATTATTATTTTCATTTTTTATTTCTATAAGTAAATATTTTGTTAGAGCAAGCAATGCAAGCAGTCACTGTGGCGTTTACTTCAACAATACCAAAAGGCATGATTTCTTATTTAAAAAACACATTTATAATAACAGTCATGCTTTCCGAGGCTACCACCCTCCCCCATCTCTGAGTCCGAGTCCTCTGACTCCATCCGCAGATCATCCTGTCCGTCTCCCACACGTCTTGGCTGGGCCTGAGAAGCAAGTACATCTTCTGCTTGCAGTCTATACTGCACCATTGTCTTCTCCTATACCCTTTGCCTCCATTGTGTGGTTGCTCCATTTGGTGCAAGTTTAGCAAAGCATGGTGAACCAGGTGGTAGAGGCAGGCTGACACACCCATGAAAGATGCTGTAAATCCTCATTTGCTCCAACCATCAACACGTATGGTCAATTTTCTCGCCTCTTGTATCATCCCTTTCAGTTTCTGCTTCTCCATTTCCATCTTTGACCTGATTAGACTATTGACCCTGGCAGCTCCTGGTGACTTGAATTTCATTTTTTGTAAAGTAGTAAAAATCTTGAAGGCACTTGACTAACAAAGTTGTGTAGACATATCAGTTTCTATTAAAATATTCACCAACACTTCCTCCCACTTGTGGTGTTCCAACAAGTTAATTAACCAGTAGCTATCAGGCTGCCGATGAAAGCAGTGCAAGGGTGCATTCTGCAGTGACCTGGGTGTTAGCTTCTGTATTGGGGGAGGGGAGCTGGGCCTTCTCCTCTACCTTGTCAAGGTATGCTGGGTTAGCAGTCTTGTGTGAGCTTCATAAATGAACTTTTAGATAATTGGGAATTTTTCCCTTGAGAAACAGTTGACATAGTTTCTCTCCTCTTCTACGAGACACTTGCTTTCATCGAAAACACTGTCATGCTCAAAGTAACTCCAAATCGGACTTTGCCACATTCTCCCACCTTTTAGCGATGCCGCCTTGATGTTAAATAAGCACAGTTGTAAACACTAATGCATAGTATCACATGCTGCGATACACTGCTGTAAAACAGCGACAGATTGAAATAACAGGATGGTTTTCACATGGCATCAGTTTAAAATACATGAATAAAATGAAAACGAAGGATATTTGACTTATGATTTTATTTTATTATAGTTAGTTTTGCTAACTTGCAATACAGTTTTAGTTAGTTACAGATTTTTTTTTTAAAGTCCGGTTTTTGTTTCAGTTTTAGTGAACTAAAATGTTTTAGAGGATTTAGTTTTTGTTATTTCATTTGATTTCGTTATCGATTATAACCTTGCTACACACAGAACATAGTAGAGAACCGTGACTACAAATGTCTTTTAGGTGCTCTGCTCAGACTCCATCGTTAGATCCCAGCCTGTGTCAACATGAGCTAACCTGTGATTCTTCACTGAAGAATGAGTCAAGATTTTGCACGAGTAACCACTGCACCAGCTTATTACTAACAATGCTGTCACACACACTTTAAAAATCATAAGTATGTTACATTGCTCTAAAAAGCATGTGCTGTTATTTGCATATGATGTATACACTGCGTTCCACATTATTATGCAAATGATATTTTTCTCTGATATTCCTAAATATTAATGCAAATGACAGTCAGAATATTTTTCAAGTCATCAGCCATTAGAGCATAATTCAAATGTTTTTGAACAAACTTCATAATGACAAAAATTATTTAAAAAAAAAATAAAAACCTCAAAATGCACTGTTCCACATTATTAAGCACAACAGCTTTTTAAAACATTTTATAGGTTGTAAAGAACTGAAAATGGTCATTTGTAGAAATTGCAGCATCAGGGGGTCATATTACTGAAATCAAAGCTATTTCAATCAAAAACAGCTTAACAGGACAAGTTACATGTTAACATAGGAGCCCTTCTTTGATATCACTTTCACCATTCTTGCATCCATTGAACTTGTGAGTTTTTGGAGAGTTTCTGCTAGAATTTTTTTTTTTTTTTGCAGGATGTCAGAATATCCTCCCAGAGCTGCAGTTTTGATGTGAACTGCCTCCCACTCTCATAGATCTTTAGCTTGAAGATGCTCCAAAGGTTCTCAGTAGGGTTGAGGTCAGGGGAGGATGGGGGCCACACCATGAGTTTCTCTCCTTTTATGCCCATAGCAGCCAATGACACAGAGGTATTCCTTGCAGCATGAGATGGAGCATTGTCATGCTTGAAGAAAATTTTGCTACAGAAGGCACAATTCTCTTTTTGTACCATGGAAGAAAGTGGTCAGTCAGAAACTATATACTTTGCCGAGGTCATTTTCACACCTTCAGGGACCCTAAAGGGGCCTATCAGCTCTCTCCTCATGATTCCAGCCCAAACATGACTCCGTCCCCTCCTTGTTGATGTCCCAGCCTCAATGGGACATGGTGGCCATCCACCAACCATCCACTACTCCTCCATCTGGACCATCCAGGGTTGCACGGCACTCATCAGTCAACAAGACTGTTTGAAAATGAGTCTTCATGTATTTCTGGGCCCACTGCAACCATTTCTGCTTGTGAGCATTGGTTAGGGGTGGCTGAATAGTAGGTTTATACACGACTGCAAGCATCCTTGAGGTTGGTGGGACTCCAGAGGCACCAGCAGCTTCAAATACTTGTTTGCTGCTTTGTAATGGCATTTTAGCATCTGCTCTCTTAATCTGATGTATTTGTCCGTCAGAAACCTTCCTCATTATGTCTTTATCTGTACAAACCTGTCTGTGCTCTGAATCAGCCACAAATTTCTTCACAGTACGATGATCATGCTTAATTTTTCCTGAAATATCGAATGTTTTCATTCCTTGTCCAAGGCATTACACTATTTGACACTTTTCAGCAGCAGAGAGATCCCTTTTCTTTCCCATATTGCTGAAACCTGTGGCCTGCTTAATAATGTGGAACATGTGGAAAAGTGCATTTTGAGGTTTTTATTTTTTTAAAAATAATAGTTATCATTATGAAGTTTGTTCAAAAGCATTTGAATTATACTCCAACTGCGGATGACTTGAAAAATATTATGACTGTCATTTGCATTGATATTTAGAAAATCAGAGAAAAACATCGTTTGCATAATAATGTGGAACGCGGTGTATGTGTTTTGTTTTTAAAATTAGGAGATATACGGCTGTTTTCTGTTTTGGTTTTCATTTTGCATTTTTTTGTCTCCTGTTTAACATATCACTGGCTGTATGAGCTATCACTGATAGTTCGAAACAATAGATGGAACAAAGGATTGATTGATTGATTCAAATGTATATTTGGAAAATGTAAAAAAAAGATATCAGCTGCACTAACATTAGTAAAAGATCAAATAGTAAGTGAGGGACATCTAAAATTATAAATCAGGGATGTTTTTCCTTTTTTTTTTTTTTTGTCTTTTTTCTTGATGAAACGAATCTGTGACCTCAAAACTGAGGAACAAACCGGACTGTGACCTCTGTGAACTGTTACCACCCCTTTTAAAAACGGCAATATAATATACAGACAACAACCAGATTGGCTGATATATTCAGCCAGGCCAGAAATCAAACTTATGACAGAGGAGTAAATTTGAAAAGAGATCCAGATGTGGTGATTAAAAATTGTTTATGATCATCAACACCCCGTTTATACTGTTCAATATTGCTTTTACATTGGCATTTGATACATCTTAAATCAAAGTCAAGTCTCCCATTATCAAACCGGGACACTGAATGGCGGCAGATATAGCACATCCTGAAGCCAATACACCAAATTCATGTCTCATACTTATTATTCTCATTTCATCCAATGGACAGTGGGAGATGTTATCCTGTCCTCCTGAAACACACCAATTAAAACCCACACTGACATTGAGCATGCTAGCTTGCCTATTTGTAGTGCTAGGAGGAGGTGTATCAAAGAATAATAGAAGATGAGACTTGTTTTCCCTCGCCTTTTCTTTTTACCGCTGGGGCCCTGTGACAGTGATAAATAATAGAACTCAAATGCAGCCTGAGGCAGCTGAGAACACAGCAGCTTCCCCAAAACAACAGCTCGGATCAAAGGATTATCTGTGGAAATGTATGCATCGGGAAAAGTAATGATCGTATGCTTAGGTTGTGCGCACGTGTGAGTGTGTGTTTACATCAAAGTGTGTAAGTGAGAGATAGATGGAGACAGAGAAGACAACAGACAGCAGAGTGGTAGGTGTGCTTGTTGAATGAATTGAGTCACAGCTGATTTTATTGTGCTGTTGATGTCGGATTGTTTTTCTTTTCTTATATGTTTAGCCTGTGGGCTTAAAAAAATTCATGCATAACTTTTCTTAGTATCTGATGTAGTGACATCACTTTTTTCATGGCAGTAGTTCTGTAACATTACACATTACTATAAAAGCAACATTACCCAACACTTGTGTTAAGCAAATTGACTGTACCATGCTTTCAGATTATTTCTAGTATCTGCATGCAGACAAGATGTGATATATTATTTGAAGGGTTTTTTTTTTAGTTCAAAAGTTCAGGACTACAGCTTGAGCATGCAGCTATCTAGTATATCTGACTACTGTAGTTACAGTGTGTCTGTCTGCCTGTGTTGATTTGCACACCACACCATTGCTCCAATTTTCCTTGATACCTCTCAGAGGAGTTTTTGGGTGTAATAGTTCAAAACTGGTGCCATAAAAAAAATCACAAAAATGTCCAAATCCCCAAATGATACGCTGAGTCATCACTCAGGGACGTCTGCTTCCATTTTCCTCAGAAGTCAGATGTTGGAGCTGGGAATGGCATCACACCTGAGTTGAATGCATTCTATTTGCTATGAGCTTGTAAGATGCTCGTGACATAGCCGGATAAACAACTGGACTTAATTGAAACACACCAACAGGGAAACATATTTGAGTGAGATGATGCACCTCCACAATCCCAGATCAAAGTAAGCTCTCTTTAAAGCACTTCTCCATGCTCATGTCAAACAAGATAATATAGGGGATGTGTCACACGGTATTAGAATCATTCACTAAGAAATCACAGTTAAATTGTTGTTTTGTCAGTTGTTGTTACTGGTGCTGCGTAAACATGTATGATTATGGGTCTGCCTCTGCATAGCCCACATCACATGGCCCGCCTGCAGTGTGATGGTTTTTTAAAACTCCACAAAAAAGTGTCTGTTTTAAAACTTTAGTCATACATTTTTATATAAAATTTTATGCATCAATGCTTCCCTTATTGTGTTGTTGGTCTATCACTGCACATATGCACCAGCTTACAGAGATGAGCAGTTATTTGGGGATAACACCCCTTTTGGTGCAAATTGGCCTAATCGCATTGATGATGAGGACGGTAATGGCATGGCATACATAGAGTAAAGATTAACCTATTGTCTGCAAGAGCTGATGGAAGTGTGCTGCAGTTTTTATGATGCAACAACTCTAGAGGTCAGAAAAAATTTCACCTCAATGACTTTAAAATAAATGATAAGGTCGGGTTATTCCCCATTAAGACTGGTGATTTCACGGGCTTCCATATTTGTCCTGCTCAATAAAACCAATCCAGGAAAGAGGTGAACAACCATCTAACAATCTAAACCAAAATTTCAGTTACACATAGCTCTCAATTTTTTCACGTTTAAATCAACCTTATTCCAACAATCTAGTATGTTAAGACACACAATTTGGATTTCACTTTACAGGATCTTTAAGGCTTTACAATGATCCTACTCACCAAAATCCTCACTAAGTCATTCTCTGTGGATCTAAAATGTTAGCCCATTATTCTGTTGAAGTACACACAGAAGTTGTCAGGTTGTTTACTCAAGACTTCAAATGTAAATCACTCAGTGATGTTTGTCACTTCCATGCATTATCGATGTTAGTGGTTCTCAAATGGTGTGGCAAGGCCCACTGGTGTGCCTTAAGGCAGGTCTTGGTGTGCAGTGGGTAGTTGTATAACCACACAATATTACTAAGCTATACATTAATTTACATCATTGTAACAGTTTTTAAGGAGGCTATTTGTATGGAAATGGATATGGTGTGCCTTGAGATTTTGGCTTGATCTTAGGTGTGCCTTAAACAAAAAAAACACTGATCTACACCACTTATGCCATTCAGGGACGCAGAGGTTGGAACCAACCCAAGCTGTCATTGAGTGAGAGGCAAAGTACACCCTGGGCTGGTCACCAATCACTCACAGGAAATAGAGCTTAATTCCATGTTGGTAAGCAGCATTTCACAATTAAAGCATTAGGGGCATTTTATTCAATAAGCCCTCTAAAGTAAAGGAAGCCTCATGCCTTTTGTTTGAAAATGATGCTGGCACGGACAGTTTAACAGGAGCTAAGTTTTCAATAATGGCTCAAATAAATCTCCCTATTTTACCCAGAAAATCAGCAATCAACATATTCAGATGTCAGCCCAACTCTGATGATGAGAGTAAAGTACACACTCATCCAGAATTGTTGCATAATAAACTAAACTTTGATGCCCATCTTCTTGTTTTCACCTCTTCAGACGAAATCACTGGAAAGGCTGTGTGAATACTGTCTTTTCATCTTATATTTATGTTCAGGGAAGACTGCAGAAAGAAGAGAGGAACAGCTGGGCTGACAGTATATATATATCCAACCCCTGAATCTCCTTCAGATTGTTCCCAGTTTGACTGGATTTTTTATTTAATTTTCCACATGAGTGGGAGGTTGTCTCTTTTTTATACCTTTTAGGTTTCAGGTCTTGGGTGGGCTTGCCAAGGTACAGGCAGCACTGAGTCATCCTTGGGCTAAACAGACAAACAGGATAATATAAAAAATGTACAAGGATATCATCTAGTGGGAGGCTTTTCAGCCTGTGACTCATGGAGTTGTGACTGACAGCTAGAAGCACAATAAATTCCTCTATACCAAATCTCAGACCTGCATACTGCTTATGAAACAGTCCATTGCCTTAAACTGGGCATCAGCTTATTGTCCTTATTACTTAAAGCTTTTTTGTTATTTTTTAAAAGGAACCCTGCATGATCAGACAAGTTCATCTTGTTGGGTAGATATTTGTATTTCTCAAATGTATATTCAGCTAAAAAACTCACCAAATATCTACATTTTGAGTAAATTTGAGTTTATAAACTCATTAGTAGGCCACCATGTTTTGGTCCACGCTGATAGTGTGATGCCACAGTGCTGCAGCGCTCCCTATGAGCGTCCTTGCCGTTTCTATGCGTTAAACATTTTTCAGACGGTTTTGCTGCTTGCACCTGTTGCTGCCTTAACAGCTTTCATACCAGACACGAGTTTGCTGCGTGTTGGCTTTGTCTCCCTGCTGTCAAAGCTCTGTCATTCTCCTACGTTTTACCTCAATAAACCTCCCTACAGGTGACTGGATTCAGTGTATAGTGGAAGCGTGCTGGGAGCTTTTCAAAATAAAAGCATTATGTGCACGAAGGGAGTTTCTCCAAAGAAATGCTCATAGACTGTAGAAAGAAGTGGACAAAACACTGTGTGACTTCAGTCGTCTGCATAGGCGGACTCGAACTGCTCTTGAAGCCAATCCACAGGGGCTTCCATATTGAAATTGATGTCTTAATCATACTTTGGATCAACCTAAAGGCCTGCTCACTAAGCTCGACTTCCTGTCAGCTAGCTAGCTAGCATTCTGGTTGACAGAAACGTAGCTTCTGCCTGCCGAGCTGTCAATCAAATGAGACACATCAATAACTCCTCAGTGAGGTGTTTCCAATTTAATATAATGTACATTGTCATACACAAAAATTCCCCCCTTGTACAGTGAGAGCACATGAATAGCTAATGAGACGTGTTTGGTTTTTTGAACCAGGCTGTAAACCAGTTTATTTCATGTGTAAAAACCAGCTTTTTAACAGGTGATCAGACGGGACTTCTAGTGTTCCCTGCAGCCAGCCTCAAGTGGACACTTGACGTACTGCAATTTTTTGCGCTTCTGCATTCGCTTCATTTTTCAGGACTGGAGGTTGGTGCTTGGGAATGCTAAAGTAGACTTTTACTTTGAAAAGCCTGAAGTGCTTTCATACTGTGTTTACCTTTACTTGAACCTTGTGGAAACAGAAAGCTTCATAAAGAGTGGGCATTTGGAGAACAACTTTATTAAACAGATGCATTTTAGCTTGTGGCCTTCATCTGGTTCATCAAGAAATGGATTTTAAATATATTCTGCAGATGTGGACATAAATATTTGCTACAAGATGGTAAATATGGCTATGTATTTATCATTTTCCTGTCTAGGTGACAGATAACTGCTCATGGTGCAAATAAAAAATAGAAGAGACCTCAAATTTTAAAATTTTTAATGCATGAGATGTGCAGCCTCTTTGAGATGCAGCCCTAACAATGGCCGCCAGTCTTGAACAGCAGTTACTGCATAGAAACAGTGAGGAGCGCTGCGGAACTGTGACGTCACACTACCAGCACAAATCAAAACATGGTGAATTTATAAACTCAAATTTCTCAAAATGCAGATATCTAGTGAGTTTTTTAGTTCAATAATATACATACAAGAGGTACAAAAACCTATCCAACAAGCTGAACTTGTCTGATCATGCAGGGTTCCTTTTAAAGTTAAAAGGGCTTAGGAGCAAAATATCCAATCATCAGTGCTGTATGGGTGATTCAGGCTTGATAATGAAGCAGAGCAAAATGCACATTCAGAATGAATGTCTGCCAAACTGAAGGGGAGTAGGAGTTCAGAGAAAGTGTTTTAAAATATGCAATAAATTCTTCTGGAACATTCCTTTTGTAGTATCTGCTTCAAAAGAAATATTTCAAAGAGAACGTGGGCACCACAAACTTCACAAAATGATGATTCAGAGACCTGCATCAAATATGCACTTATGATCAAATTGATATCACATGCAGCGTCAGTCGTCTTTAGGAACCAGTTTGATTGAATGTTAGTGCCTCTGCTGTTGTATGAAATGTTCCAGCCACTGACCTGAAATCCTTCAGTGCTACACAAGAGCTCTGTTTTATCAAAATAATGAAACATTTATCAAATCTGTGTGATGAAGACAAAGCTTTTGTTGTGTTGTTTCTGTGCCAATTATCTAATGAGTTTAAAGGTGCAGAAGTTCCCTTTCAATTATTACTAAGACAGATTTATGTGCATGTATGAGCTCTTCAGATTAATACTCCTCATTGCTGATGAGTGTTGTTAACACAATTTGTTGAGCAGATTGAGGGCTTAACCAACAAGGAATAACTTTTAGCAACAACTGCAAGTGTGAGCTTTATACAGTGTTAATTTTGTCAACTAAAGCTATAACTAAAAATTAAGCGTGTAATGATTCACAGTGGTCACGGTTCAGTTCAAACCTTGGTTTTGGGGTCACAGTTCAGCACGGGTTTGATTCATTCATAAAAAAATTAAAAGTCCAAGATTTCTAATTCTAGATATCTCTCACCTATTATTATTATTATACATTAGTGTAGCTGATGCGACAAATTTAAACCATTGAATCCTTTGTTCCGTCTAGTGTTATTTAGAACTATCAGTGAATATTGGTGAAGCCTGTGGTATTAAACATGAGACAAAAAGTGGAAAACAAAAAACATGCAAAATGAAATTAACACAGAAAACAACATAAAATATCCTGGTTTGAAAAAAATTAAAATGAACACAACATCAAACACATTCATTTGCAAGTCTTTTAGAGCAATAGATTATATCTTTGATTTATTAAGTGTGCTGAGACACCTTTTCTTTAATAGTTTGGACATATACGTCAGGGGACTACGTGCACCCTTGTCCTTGCTTTTTCTGTGTTTAAGGTCATTTGCTTTCATAATCACTGTCAAAAATCATCTTTTGTTGTGTGTGTGTGTAATGTCCACTGCACTAATGTTTTTGGATGTAGTTTTTTGCTCTTTGTAGCAATCTTTGCGTTCTTTGAGCAATGTCAGAGATAGGAAATCAATGCTGAAATAGCTTGTAGTTTCCTGGTCACTATCTATATACCTAGACATAGGATAGTACCTGAAGAAAAATCAAATTTTCAGACATTTTTACTCTACCTTCAAAGAAATAAGGTTTAGAATCAGTAAAAACAAACTCTTTCATAATAAAAATGAATCTACCACTGCTTCTTGTACAAAGATTTTACAGTGAAATGTGTTCCATGTAGATTAGACTCATGTTGACTGGACTACATACCACCTTTAGATCAGCTCCATGTAAAGGTCTGTCAAGCATCTTTCATTTATTTGCAAATTTGTACAGCTCTCTTCATCTTAAACAGACAAAAACAGCTTACAACTGTCAGAGTGGCACAGTGAAATCCCCAAATCGTCTCTAAAGCCCCACAGAAAATGTTCAGTTAATCATTTAGTGTTTATTGGCACGGCTGGGTTGTTTGGAATTAATAAACAGGGAGCTCTGCAAAATTATCTGTGAGACAAGATGTTGTTGCAGTGAGTATTTCCCAAAAAACATGAAAAAGGAGGAATATTCAGGGTTTTGCTTGCAAAAAATTACATTATTCATCTTCCTCCTTTCATTTTGGACAGTTTTAATGGGTTTAGATAAATTAAGTCTGCTGATTTATTTCCAATCTAATCTTTGGCTACATTTAGTGTTTATAGTCTATGTAATTGCTTTTATTGTAGTTGCCAAGAGTAATACATATAAAGAAATTTAATTTTCCACAACATACTGCTTAAAGATAAAGATATATACACATAAACCTGCTTATACTCAGAGTCATATAAGGTCAGAAGAGAAATGGAAATGAGGACTACTTTCTCTCACTGAATTGCTCCAAGTAAAACAACAAATAATTTTTGAGTATGTGAAAGTACCTTAACGACAAATCACAATCCAAAACTTCTACAACTCTAATGCATTCAATGACAAATGGTTGCACTTTGGACCCTAGGTCAATCATAGCATAAAAATGAGCACAGCAACATGACAAAAAAACATACAGAAGTGTGTGTGTGTGTGTGGGGGGGGGGGGGGGGGGGGCAAAAACTGTATGGTCTCTCACTGTACTTTGAGATTTTGGCTTCCATATTTACTACCCTCTTCCTTCATATTGAAACAATTCAGATTTTTCTTTCTGCCCTATGGAAACTGTCCAAACTTTTTGATTAATGAACATTCTGTAATAAGTTGCTGGGTGCTTGAAAAATATTCTTGATTCAACCACATTGACATGGGAGTGATCCAAAATGTAAGGTTTTGTTTCCTTTTTTTAAGTTTGGTGTTCACAATAATGTTTTAATAGCAACTGCTGTGCACACAGGTTTGCAAAATCCCAGTCTACATGCCAAGCCAGTGGTTGGTGGTTTGACTTTGTAATGAAGCATTTGCATGCACACATACTCTTTCTTCAACAGCGCTGTAAGGTGTAAACATACAAAAATGTTGAATTGACCACACAGTACCTTTAAAATTATTCATCTCCTTTGATGTTTTACTCTTTCGTTTATTTTATAAATTAATCATAATTAATATAATTTCGGGATTGTCCTATATTTTGTCACATTCATTTTACCCTCTTTCTTTACAAGCCTTCCAGGGCTGGCTACCAAGAACCATCCCCACAGCATGATGCTGCCACCACTGTGGTTCACAGTGAAGATGGTGTGTTTATGGTGATGGGCAGTGTTTGGTGTCTGTAAACAAAACAGCTTGTCTATTGGCCAAAAAGCATATTGGTCTCATCAGACCAAAGAACTTTCCTCCACTTGAACATGGACACTCTCACACGCCTTTTGGGGAACTCTAGTCCAGATTTAATCTGAGTTTTCTTCAACAGTGTTTTTCTCTTTGCCACTCTCCCGTAAAGCTTTGACTGGTGAAGAACCAGGTCAGGAGTTCTTGTATGCAGAGTCTCTCTCATCTCAGCTGCTGAAGCTTGTAACTCTTTCAGAGTAGTCATTGTTCTTGGTGGCCTCTTACATTAGTCTCCTTCTTGCGTGGCCACTCAGTTTGTAAGGACAGTCAGATCTAGGCAACTTTTCATATGTGCTATATTTCTTCCATTTCTTGATGAAAGATTTAACTGTTCGGTGTCTTGGACATTTTTTAGTAACTATCCCCTGACTCATACTTTTCAATAACATTTTCTCTGAGTTGCTTGGAGTGTTCCTTTGTCTTTATGGTGTAATGGTAGCCAGTAATAATGAGGAACCAGTTACTGGAACTTCCAGACACAGGTGTCTTTAACTACAACCTCTTGAGACACATCCACTGCATGATCTCAGTTTCATTAAGTGGAAGACCACTAACATAGGACCTCGGCTGAATTAGGTCATTCCCTCTAAAGTGGGCGAATATTTATGCAGTCACTATTTTTCCTTACATATTTTTATTTAATTGAAATTACTCTGTAGAAATCTGTTTTCTCTTTGACATTAAAGATTTTTTCGTGTTTTTTTTTTCAATTCAAAAAAGTGAAAAAAAAAAACAGTTCTGTGTTGAATAACTCTTCTTGTCTTCTTCTATTTTGAGGCTTTTATCCTATAGATTGAATACACACGACCTACTAATTGAGATAGCTTTTAGGCTGTTAATGTAGGGGCCATCATTTACCTGTTATTAATAAAGCCGCTATTGAATAGACAAGCAGTAGGCCTTGCCCTGTATGGGGTTAATGAAGATTAAAGTAATGATGTCAATGTACAATTAGGCATTCTCTGTTTGAAGTTCTTCTTTAAAATATTGTACCTTTTGTGAGGCCTAATGGTAGACCAGTTCTCCCAGTGAAAATGCAGCCTCTTAATGGTGGAAGGTAAGAAATACTTCCTCTTGAGGGTGAATCACCAATGGAGAAAGAAACACTGCCATCTAGAGCAGAAATATGGCTTTATCTCAGCCATTTTGATCTGAACTAAACCATTTCTAATGTCAAAAGGCATCTTTTATCTTAGCCTATGTGTCTCGCAAGCTCCAGGCTGTGAGTTGATCTGCTTCTTCAGCCCTTTTGACAACATTTACTCTGCTTAGCTGCTGTCACACTAGTGTTTTATTTCTTTGTGGGATGTTATTGTTGTATGAGCTGACTTCACATTAAATTTAAAAGGACTGGTTGTTTTCTGTTTTTCAGGTCATTTAATGTTGGACTCCATACATGACTTCATCCTCTGTGCAGCTGACCTCTCAGCCTCCCAGGAGGCCTCTGAGTCTGATAGATGCTGTGTGTAAGCTGAGGGTCAAGATGTGGTTTGATGTGGTGAACTGGGCCATGGAGGTCAAAAGAAGCTGCTAACAACAAGAAATAGCTATCTCAGCAAGTTTGCCTGAAAAAATAATAACAGCATCAGTCAAAGATTTTTCATTTTTTAATTGATTTGGCATGTTTGCCAAGCAGTTTATGATGTTTTGTGCATTTTCTGAAATACATCAATCAGTTTTGCAGCTTTAAACCAATGTGACAATATGCTCTGCCAATAAAAGCACCAATAATCACTCAAATATGTCATTTTCCTCTGGTAATTATGATTTCTTTTTATTGGCCATGACAAAACAAACTAATAACGACAATCAGGTGCCATGGGGTGGTCTGTCTTTCAGGCACGTCCAGCTGGGAGGAGATGCTGGGCTAGGCCTAGAGCTTACTGGAGGAAATATATATCCCATCTGTCCTAGGACTACTTTAAAAACCCCCCAGGAGCAACTGGAAATGTCTGGGTTGATTTGTTTGGCCTGCGGCTACCGTGACCTGACCTCAGATAAGTGGAGGATGGATGGAGGTCACACTTATCCATTTTACTCCACATTCACACACTGATTGTGGAGGCGGCAGTTATCAGTAATAACTTGTCCCATTCATACACATTCACATGCCACTTAACGAAGCAGTGGGAACAATTTGGGGTGAACTATCTTGCCAGTTTTATCCAACTAGCAAGAAAACAACTTGACCTTGTCAGGATGTTTACAACCATTCTCAGCACATTATAATGGTGCTTATCATGCATCAATAATGTTTTCTGATCGTTGTTATCAACTGTCATTTTCTTATTATCTGTTCTGTGTCGAAATTATTTTGTTTTGTTTTTTCTTTTTGTTGGTTTTCATGCTAGTTTGGTGTTAATAAAATCATTTCATAAAAGTCAATTAAAGTTTAAGTGTAATTTGAAAAACAACAAGGTCTATAAGGAGGCTTTCAGAAGGAACATAATGGTGAATATACCAGATTTCAAAGCCATCCAATTCTGGTTTCCTTAAGAGAAAGTTTTTCCCTCTGCTTCAGGAACAATACATTTCCAAACTGACAACTTTCTAAGTCCTATTCACTAATGGCTGTATGAATGCACAGTGCAACCAGACCACAGTATATCCATGGTATAATAAAGCATGATTGAGAGGTGCCAGAAAAAACAGCACGAAGATGAAGCAGGTGTCATATTTTCTGAGTAATGTGCAGAAACAGTAAATAATTTCAGCACATTATACATGCTATAGAATATTCAGCTTTGGCTAGTTTGCAAATGAGATGCTTTAAAAATAGCTTTATTAGCAGTCATCAGTCCCTGCCAGCTCATGGAGACAGACGTTGAAATGTGACCCTGGTGCTGTGAGTACTTTTGAAATCCCAGTTGCATAGCAACGCATCTCCATCTGCAGTTAAGCTTCTCTCCAGCAAAGAAATAAACTGTCACTTTTGCTTTACAGACAGTTTTACAGACAATGAAACTTTTTCTAGAGAAATACATAAATATGATTGTGCTTGAAGAGTTTGAGTCTACTTTTTACATAATCAAAAAGATTTTAGAGATTTTCTTTATGCTTGTAGACTTGGGTAGAACACATATGTGTGCCACATTTTTTTTTCTGTAGATTTTTATGAAAAGCATTCCCAGACCATAGAATTTCAAAAACACAATGCAATCCACGTTTGATGATAAGGCACATTTAGAAATAACAAAAGTCAACCAGATTGCTTTACAAACATACTTCACAATTATGTAAAAAATGAATGCAACATTAAAGCACTAATGTTTTTGACATTCCTGACAGTGTTTAACTGATTATCCATGCACTGTTAGTCAGTAGCCAGCTCGCTGCTCCATGCCTCATGTCTCGGCTTTGAATGGGCTTTTGATTTCGTTTAATGAATAAGATCTCATTTCACTTCAGACCTCATGAAGTATTCATCAGGCTCCCATCTTGACAGACAGAACTGCACTTTATGAACAATGTGTGTTTAATATCCTGCACCCCTCCCTACATACACATAGTAACTGCCCATTGCAAATATTCCTGTTTTTAGACTAAATTTGTGAGGGAAACACATGTACAGTAGTATGGTCGACAGGTCAACAAAAAGGCCCATAGACTGCACATGAAGATACACTAAATTGAGAGAGGAATGGCCTTAGATCACTAAATTACCACTTTTGAAAAAAGGAGATTATGAGGAGAATTAGAAAATTTCTGAAGATTTCAGAACAGTTCTGGATTGTAGTTAATCATTCAGTTTCCGTCAGTTTTTGTCAGATCAGCCACACTCCTAGTTTTGCATTTTTATGCTTAACTTTTGACCTCAAATAATCAAAACAGATGGGTTTTAAAAAAATAAATCACTGCCTGCACAGTGTACACCAATAACAACTTGAGCTATTCAGACTAAATTGATTTTGTTAACCAGGTTATTTACATTTTTATACCTGTTATGAAAAGGGCATTTTAGCAAAGCTTTTAATAGGACTTTCTTTGCTGTCATGGCCAGCCTCAGGTGGACACTCATGGAACTGTGCTTAATTATTATTATTTTTTTTTTGCACTTTCTGTTGCTTTTACATTTTACGTTTTTTAACACTGAAGTTTGCCACTTAGTTTGTAATAATAGATGTCCTACTTGTTTGAGATGCTGATCGCCATATTGATGTATTGTTGCTTTCAGAATGTAAGTATCTTTGCACCTAAGCTATATTTTATTTATAAGTACGTATCAAGTCCAAACTTCAGAGTTAACACCCTGACAACTCTTGTGTAACTCTAAAAGGCACCAAAACAGCCATCACTATGAGTGAGGCTGGCCAACATTGGCTGAAGAGATCAGGGTTACTGTTCCAAACCATGCCAAATTGGACTGAACCAAACTGAAGAAAGGTGGAAGAAATGCACCAAAAGTCAGTGCCTGTCTTGATGGTATTCTGCCTTTAATTCTGTACAACAGAAGAATACAGCACTGCCCTTTCTAGCAAACATTAAATGCTTTACATCATGCAGGACTTGTGTCAATTCAGCATTTTTTCACCACAATTAAACAAAGTTTTTTCATACTGACAAAAGCTCCAGAATATACATATTTAGAAAACTTAGAAGAACATGTCCTTTGTTTGTTTTTGTTTGTTTGTTTGTTTGTTTGTTTGTTTGGATCCACCATTAGATACAGCAAATATGCAGTAGCTATTCTTCCTGGGGCTCTCATATTACATTTTCAAACAATATTTCCATCTTAAACATATACTTACAGACAATACACTTCAATAACATTCATACTAACAATCCTTTCTTACAGTAGCTCTATCATTTATTTCTTGATTGCAGAAAAATAAACCAATACGTAAATAAAAATAGAGAAAGAAAAGTGGAGAGACAAAAAGAGGACACTCCTTACCTTTTGGGATCACAAGATAACTCAAATCACCAGTGAGAAGCACTTAACATAATTGTCTTCAAGGTATCCCATATGTCAACAAATACATTTTTTATTTTTTAAAAGAGATTTAAAAGCTTGGTAATAAATTCCATGCCACCATTGCTCTGTAATGAACCGTTCCTTGTATCACATTTGTTCTGCACGAAGGCAGCTGGAATCTACTCTCTGATGCCTGTTCTATATGTGTATCTCCTATTCTTAGGTTCAAGGTTGGTGTAGATTTCAGCCTGTATTTTGAACCTAAAACCATGGATTTTATTTTTTCAATATTAAGAGCTAGTCTATTTGCTGTAACGGCTCTTTAATTAGCTTTAGTTCTTTATTTAACACCTCATCCAGTTCTTCTACTGTGCTTGCTGAAGCGTATACCGTGGAGTCGTCATCGTACATAACCATTGTGGCAGAATTCAACACCAAAGGCAAGTCGTTTGTGAAAATAGAAAATAAAAGTGGCCCCAGACATCTTCCTTGTGGCACCCCACAACCCACTGCTCTCATTTCAGAATAACTACCATTGAAGTAAACTGAATATTTCCTGTTTGATAGATAACTCTCAATCCATTTATTTGCAGAATCTTCAAATCCGTAACATCTTAACTTATTCAATAAGAGGGAATTATCCAGTATGTCGAAGTCTAATAATATAAATCTAATAGTATAGTACCAATTATTTTTTGCATCTCTATATCCCTTAACCAGTCATCCATCATCTGAGTTAGTGCTGTAGTTGTGGAGTGCCCCTTTTTATATGCATGTTGCAATACAGTGTTTAAGTTATTATTACAAAAGTACACTTGGATTTGCTCTCCATGATTTTAGTCAGAGCAGGCAGTAAGCTTATTGGTCTACTGTTTTTTCCAGAGAATATTTCTTTACTGTCTTTGGGTAATGGAATGACCTTGGCAATTTTCCACTCTGAAGGACTAATACATTTTTTTAAAACTTAAAACTTAACAATAAAAGCAATAGGCAAAGCAACCAGATCTGCTACAGGTTTAAGTAACTTTACATCCAGGTTATCAATACCTGGGGGTGTTTCTCTTTCTGCTCACAGGAGTTTCTCCACTGTATCTGCCGTAATGCTCTCAAATTGAAAGCTACACAGTTTAGCATTCATTATCTGGTCTTTTATTAATTTATTTGAGATGCAATCTTTCTCTTTTCTGGTATCCATACCATCCCTTTCCAATCCATTCATTTGAAACTTCACTGCTAATATTAACTTTGGAAAACTCTGTAAAGCTGAGTGCTTCTTGTGGCAATCAATGTGAATGTTTAATCATTCAATCACATAAACCAACCTGTCAGAAGCTCAACATAATCATCGATCTATTAAACTCATATCACATTAGTGACTCATATACTAAGTACAGGCATTATGAGTCAAATGAGTTGGCGCAGAAGGAAAAGAACATTATTTCAGGTGTTAAGACCTGCTCTTAGTTTACACACATACACTAGCATACAATGAGCCTAAAGTCACACACCTCTGTTTGTACATGACCTAAGTAAACTTGTCCAAATCCACATTCTGAGGATCCACTTTGGCTCTCCTCTGTGTGCCACACCTTAAAGTATGGTACATTTATCCTGACACACCTTGACACTTTCTCCCTCAGTGCTCATCAGTTTCCTGAGCACGCCTGGATGATTATCTAGCTCCTGGAACACTGTACGGCTGCACTTTTATATTTTAGCTGACAAACTACTGGGCCTGTGCTTGCTCCACTGAGTCTATGTTGAGTTTAGTCTCAGAGGTTTCTGCAAACCAAAACCCCTTTAAGGATGTCTAAGAGACTACAGTGTGCCTTTTCTTTGTAGTTTTTTGAAGCAGATGTCATCATCTTGATCTCTCAGAAAAACAGGTTTGATTGAAAGTGTGTGAGTGTGTGTGTGTGTGTGTGGGGTGGGGGGGGGGGCATCAATAAGAAAAAAGTTCAGACTAGTGCACCAACCAAATCAGGGACAATAGCAACAGGCTGTCAGAGCAAAGGGAAGTGATGGACACACTATGAAGGCTAGGGTAAAAATATCAGAGCACAAATTAGCTATCAGAGGCTGTCCACAGTCAGGAGGAAAAGTAAACAGTGCAGTTGTCATATATAAAACAACTATGATGTTGTGTTGTCTGTGTTTGCAGATTATCTAATGTAGACATTTAGACACAGGATTCAATGACGCTTCATTCATTTTGGTTGCATAGTTTACTGGTGGTGTTTTTTGGATGATTTATTTTCTAAAACAAAGATATAAGATATAAATTTCCAGGCCTGAGAGACGTCTTTGTAACACTGGGGGACCTCAATCAAAATCATCACTGCCACACCTGATCAAGCCACACCTGGGTGGTATTTCATAACAGAGTTGATTGCAGGGAAAGGAAAAAAAAAAAACTTAGAATATGACAAAACCTAGTCCAACAGCTGAAATCAATTTGACAAAAAATATACATAGCATACCTGCTTTTTAACTGTAGAAGGCACTATCTGCTTTGGCCGCTCGTGTTTGACATCAGTAGCTGAAGCAGGAGCCTTTATCAATAAAATTATATATATACAGTGCTTAACAAATTTATTAGACCACCACCCAAAGTAAGGTCTATGTCACAGCTGCATTGGTAAAAATTGGTAAAACCAAAATCCTTTTTTAATGTTTCTGCAATGGTTAATACACCAATATGTAGAAGCTCTTTAACTGAAATGATATTTTTTATGCTAAAATATGATTATTATTGTTATCCATGAATTTTCAAATTTACTGATTTACAAAAAAACTGAAAAAAATAGTAAATAGCACATTATTATTTCTTGATCAATATGTCAAATTATAGTTATATACTTACATTCCTGAACAGAAAAATTCGTTTTAGTGGTTGAATGTTATGCTTGATTCATTTCTGGCTTCTCAGAGAAGATGACTTAGCCGGCTCAAATTTGGGTATTAAAAGGAGAATTCAGTTTGAAAATTCATCATTCCTGTTCAAATGGTAAAACGTGGAGCTCACTGAAAATGAAAGAGTCCGCATTAACGCACTTCATGATGCTGGATGGTCTCTGAGACAGGTGGACAGTCATGGATGAAAATATTGGCACCCCTGGAATTTTTCCAGAAAATACACCATTTCTCCCAGAAATTGTTGCAATTACAAATGTTTTTGGTATACACATGTTTATGTCCTTCATATGCATTGGAACAACACAAAAAATCTGAAGAAAAAAGACAAAATTGACATAATTTTACACAAAACTCAACAAATTATTGGCACCCTTTTAAAACTGTGGGTAAATCAATTTATTTCAAGCATGTGATGCTCATTTAAACTCACCTGTGGTAGTAACAGGTGCTGGCAATCTAGACATCACACCTGAAGCCAGTTAGAATGTCTAAAAGTTGACTCAACCTTTTTGTTGTGTGCTTGTGTGTGTCATACCGAGCATGGAGGAGATAAAGAGGAGCCGAGAATTGTCTGAGGACTTAAGAAGCAAAATTGTTGAAAAATATGAACAATCTCAAGGTTTCAAGACCATTTCCAGAGATCTTGAAATTCCTTTGTCCACTGTGTGTAATATAATCAAGAAGTTTACAACCATGGAACTGTGGCTAATCTCCCTGTACGTGGATGGAAGAGAAAAATGGACAAAAAGAATGCAACGCAGGATAGTTGGAATGGGGGATGAACATCCTCAGTCAACTTCCACACAAATTCAGGCTGTCCTGCAGACTCAGGGTGCAAAAGTGTCAGCTCAGACCATACTTTGTCATCTGAATGAGTTGAAGCGCTATGGCAGGAGACTGAGAAGAACCCCACTGCTGACAAAGAGACATAAAAAAGCCAGACTGGAGTTTGCAAAAATGTACCTGAGTAAGCCTCAATCCTTCTGGGAGAACATTTTGTGGACAGATGAGACTAAGGTAGAGCTTTTTGGAAAAGCATGTCATTCTGCTGTTTACAGAAAACAGAATAAGGCCTACAAAGAAAAGAACACAGTACCTACAGTCAAACATGGTGGAGGTTCAAAGATGTTTAGGGGTTATTTCGCCTCTGGCACTGGGTGCCTTGACTGTGTGAAAGGAATCATGAAATCTGGAGACTATCAAAAAAATTTGAGCCGCAATATAGGGCCTAGTGCCAGAAAGCTGGGTCTGCATCAGAGGTCATGGGTGTTCGAGCAGGACAATGACCCCAAACATACCTCAAACAGCACCAAGAAATGGTTGGAGACAAAGCGCTGGAGAGTTCTGAAGTGGCCAGCAATGAATCTGGATCTACTAGTAAATCCCATTGAACACCTATGAAGAGATCTCAAAACTGCTGTTGCAAGAAGGCACCCTTCAAATCTGAAAGACCTGGAGCAGTTTGCAAAAGAAGAGTGGTCCAATATTCCAGTTGAGAGGTGTAAGAAGCTTGTTGATGGTTACAGGCAGTGATTGGTTTCAGTTATTTTTTTCCGAGGTTGTGGAACCAAATATTAAGTTGAGGTTGCCAATAATTTTGTCTGGCCCATTTGTTGAGTTTTGTGTAAAATTATGTCAATTTTGTCTTGTCTTTTTTCTTCGTTTTTTTTTTTTGTGTTGTTCCAATGCACATAAAGGCAATAAACATATGTATACCAAAACATTTGTTGTTGATTGATATATGCATTATTTGGTCACTAACTATAACCTCAATATTGAAAAAGTATGACCAATGTTTATAAAGAAAATCAAGGAAAATTGATGTTACATATAAATGATCTGAGACTTAAAATGAAATAATCATAATTATAAAATACACTTCAATCTTATGTCTGTGTAAAAATAGGAAATCATAAAAGTGGGATAATGACTATGATACATATCTCTATATGAAGCTGCTCATTCTAATACAGAGAAAAATATCAACTATTATTCACAGTGCTTTACATTATTAAACTCAGATTTATATATTCAGATTCCTTAACTCAACTAAGCCAATTTTTATTTCGCCCTTCAAGTCACAAGGTAGACCAATGGGCAGCAAGAGCCAGGAGATAAGTGGGGTTGTCAGACGGGAACACCCTCGCCCACCACCAGTGTTTTGTCTTGTTGGTCCCAATGTACCTCAAGAAGGCTGGACGGTGAGGTCCAGCACCTCAGATTTAATCTCCTCTGTGCTTGCTTTACCCAAACAAGTCTTTATCTTACCTCTACCACAAGGTGCTTACAGCCTAAACAGTACTGCCACTTTAAGCAGGCCAGGGCTCTGTGTATGCAAGCTCCAGGTAGTGACAACACTGACACCATATGAGCCCTGATGGCCCCTTAAAAAATAAAACAAACAAACAAAACCCTGGTTGTGCCAGCACTAAAAAAAGAAAACCAAAGAGAAAAGTCTGATGAAAGAGCTTTAAGAGAGAGAAGAGCCAGGGTGAGTTGTCCTTAACTGGGGCTGGCGCTCACACCCTCTGTGAATCTGGCTGTTGACACGTGGCCTACACAGAATTTCTCATCCTACTCTGAAACTAACATGCAAAATCCAGTTCAACATTTTTTTGTCTTTAAGTTGTTTTGAAATGTTTTGTTTTAGTACCAAGTTTCTACTGTCCTTAAAATGTAAAACATTTTCTACACTGACATTTACTGGACTAAATGACAATGGGGCCTGACCTTTAATCTTTAATATCTACAGATATGTCAGGCCAAGTTTTGCTTTTATCCTGGGACAATTTAGGCCCAAAGGTAGGAAAGGGAATGTAAGAGGGCACAAGCCAGTTTCAACAACCTGGATTGAATTACATTATAATTTGTTGGGTAAGCTCCAGCTCCAAGTGCCCCCCTTCCCATGGAGCCAATGAGAGAGAGCAGCTTCAGATTTTAATACGCATTATTGCTGAGTGCTGCCTTTTTTGAAGGAGGGCAGGTCTGTACACTTGGCTTGAGAACATGGAGTCTATCTATTTTTATCTTGGCCGACAGAAGGGCTTCCTGGATGGTAAAACTGCAGAGCAAACAAGTTGCTGCAATTACACAAGCCAGCCATGCAGAAAATCTTTGGACAATAATGCAAATTATGACTTCTTTGATTTTTTTTCGATCAGATGGAGGAGCTGAAATGATCATTGTAGACATACAGAGGTAAGTAAGGTAGACTTGACCATAAGGCTTACATCTGGCACTTAAATTTTACCTTTGATAATGCTTCAATGAATGAAGTTTGGGAGACATTTCAAGGTTATTTTAGGGTACTTAAGCTCGGTTTATAACTTTGTAATATTGATGAATGTCTAAATGCAGCGTTGTTTGATACTTAATTACCAGCTTTTATGTGTTTTTCCTGTAATCTTCTATCAATTCAAAAATATTTACTTCTAATATAAAGTAGTGTGATGTTGGTCAGTTATATAAATAAAAAAATCTATCTATCTATCTATCTATCTGTCTGTCTGTCTGTCTGTCTATCTGTCTGTCTGTCTGTTACATCACATGAATGTTCTTGTGAAATTTGCTGAAGCAAAAATGGTACTCTGGCGCCCTCAAGTGGAAATTAAGAGAAACTACTTAGTCTTGTAGAAGTGGTTCACAAAGAACCATACAGTCATTAATCATAAGGAACATAATATTCATACTAGCTTACAAGGAAAATTCATGTTTTGGTTTGGAGCAAAATTATGCATGTGCTTTCAATATTTTGGTACATTTTTTTCCACACCTTATGAAATAAACCAGAATAATATTAAAAATCTCTAAAGTATTCCAATCACTTGATTTGACTTGACAGATTGCATTTATTGCGTAGACTTGCACATTTCATAGAATAAAAGCCTATTCGACCAACAAAAGTCAGGCCTCCATTAAAAATAATAACCAAATATTCTTTCAGATCATGTTTTGAGAGTAACTACTGTTACATTTATGGATATTTAAACCTCTTTTGGATCTTCAAACATCTTGTGTGTCTCGTACTTTTCTTTTACTTTAAACTGCAAGAGCTTTTTTGTTAGAGAGCATTAAAACAAAGTCAGTAAAGCTAGTTTTAGGCTGACTCAAAAATTCGACGAAAGGTACAAGTGGTCTGTTGCTCGTTGTTTACATTCCAGAGAAAAATCAGTCTGATGAAATACAGCAGTCACAACAACGAATGATAAATCGGTGAGCAGTAGACTAAATTCTACAGCAGTGGTACACCCTAAAAGGACCTTATTTGCGTAACGCCTATTTCCGGATACAAACTCTACTACGCATGCGCAACATTAAATTTTGTGGCGGCCTCGCGGAATATCGAGACGACAACATTTCCGATGCTTGTTTAGAGTTTACTGAGAAATAACTAGTAAAAGAGTGTATTTAAAATGGTTGAAGGTCCAGGGTGCACTTTGAACGGAGAGAAAATCCGCGCTAAAATCCAGAAAGGACAGAAATTGAAAGAGCTGAAAGGCACTTTGTTAACTTCCACGGTAAGAAGCCTTACATTGATAGCAATGTAATACACTGACCAGTGACAAGCTGTCGTTAGTTAGCAATTAGTATCTGAGCTTATGATAAGTAAACTATGAGTACTTTTTGTGAGGGAAACTGAAATTCATCATACGTTTTGTGTTTCTGTTTAAACTCACAGAAAAACAGCCCTGAGGGAAATGCCTTTAAGTGTTTGAATGGGTGTCAATACACCGGGGTGGAAACTCTGGGCAAGGAGCTCTTCATGTATTTTGGTCGAAGAGCGCTGAGGTAATGTACACTTCACTCATACAGACAATATTTTAGTGAGGTGACGTTACACTACCAAGAAACTTATACTTCAGTGTAGAACACAGTATTGGAGGCAAGGGCGCCAGCAGGGATTTTGGACCCCATGAAAAGAAATCTTACTGGGCCCTCCCACAGCCGGCGATTAGGCCGGCGGAAAATTTTGATACTGTTTTACATAAAACTATGCATTTTAATGATATTTTTGACTTTCATTCCCATATTTGTGAAAACAACAACATGACAGTTACTTGGTAGGGGAAGCACCGAAAATACAATGAAAGTCATTTAGATCTATTTGTTTGCTGCAAGACTGTTACTCTATAATAAAAAACCCATCTCTTTCTTTAAATAGCCTACTTGAACATAAAATTCTCTTAAGATTAATTACCTGAAAATACAAAACTTAAATACAAAATAACCTCTTCCATTAAAATTAAATGCAATTATAATCTGTGGAGAAACAGAATCTTAGCAAAAAAAAAAAAAATCAAAAACAAAATGGCCAATTGCCATTTATGATTTATTGTAATTTGAACATTATCATCTATAGAACAAGATGCAACAAGCAAACAATAAAAATAAATAATAACAATAATGATAATAAATAAAATCAGCAGCAGATATTAAAATAAGTAAAGTAGGCTCACATATAAACAAAAAAATTGCAGGACTTCACATGGTGTATTGTATTACAGGTGATGGCATTAGATTTGTGGTTAAAAAATACATATATGAGGCTATATTGTTGTTGCTATTTAGTCTTGCAATTTCCACAAAATGTAAACATTTCTCTGATTGGATCGAGACCAGTCACCCAGTCTGCACACTCTAGAAATGTTCTCTGTTCCTACTGCAAAGCAAGGGTTAAGAGTCCCAAACTATTGACCAAACATTATATTTCAGAGATAGCTGGTGCTTTTTAAACCATTAAAATCGTTCTGAAATAAATACAGACTATAGACTTTTTTTTAAATTTCAGAATGATTTTTTATTCTTTAATGTTTAATGTTTTCTCCATAATAATCAATTAATTTAACACACAGCCGCTCACCTCCTTCCTCAGGGGGTACTTGGGCTTGTTCAGGTGGGGCAGGGGTGGACTGACAGCTGCTGCTGCTCTTGACGTGTCTGTTCGGAACATGCATCATTTTTTGACTGATTGAATATGTGCAGAGCAGCTTGCTAAATGTTTGCCTGCATTGATTATTTAACTAAAACAAGAGTGAAATGTATAAATCCAGAGTTTTCTTCAGAAATATGAGCTAATATGGGGAGAAAAGTGAGCTAGCTTATAAAGTATGTACAAAGTTAGGAATAGACAACAGGCTAATGTTCCACAACTTTCCACCACATGAACCACTAACAGAGCCACCTTTCCTATGAAAGAACTGGGTGACATACACACGTGGACAAAATTGTTGGTACCCCTCTGTTAATGAAAGAAAAACCCACAATAGTCACAGAAATAACTTGAATCTGACAAAAGTGATAATAAATAAAAATTCAATGAAAATTAACCAATGAAAATCAGACATTGCTTTTGAATTGAATTGTGGTTCAACAGAATTATTTTAAAAAAAGAAACTCATGAAACAGGCCTGGACAAAAATGATGGTACCCCTAGAAAAGACTGAAAATAATGTGACCATAGGGACATGTTCAACCAAGGTGTGTCCTCTAATTAGCATCACAGGTGTCTACAAACTTGTAATCAGTCAGTCGGCCTATTTAAAGGGTGACAAGTAGTCACTGTGCTGTTTGGTGACATGGTGTGTACCACACTAAACATGGACGAGAGGAAGCGAAAGAGAGAGTTGTCCCAGGAGATTAGAAATGAAACCATAGACAAGCATGTTAAAGGTAAAGGCTATAAGACCATCTCCAAGCAGCCTGATGTTCCTTTGTCTACAGTTGCACATATTATTCAGAAATTTAAGATCCACAGGAGTGTAACAAATCTCCCTGGACGTGGCCGCAGGTGGAAAATTGATGACAAATCAAAGAGACAGATAATACGAATGGTAACAAAAGAGCCCAGAACAACCTCCAAAGACATTAAAGGTGAACTCCAAGGTCAAGGTACGTCAGTGTCAGATCACACCACCCGTCGTTGTTTGAGCCAAAGTGGACTTCATGGGAGATGACCAAGGAGGACACCACTGTTGAAAACAAATCATAAAAAAAGCGAGACTGGAATTTGCCAAACTGCATGTTGACAAGCCACAAAGCTTCTGGGAGAATGTCCTATGGACAGACGAGACAAAACTGGAACTTTTTGGCAAGGCACATCAGCTCTATGTTCACAGACGCAAAAATGAAGCATACCAAGAAAAGAACACTGTCCCTACTGTGAAACATGGAGGAGGCTCTGTTATGTTCTGGGGCTGCTTTGCTGCATCTGGCACAGGGTGTCTTGAATCTGTGCAGGGTACAATGAAATCTTAAGACTATCAAGGTATTCTAGAGAGAAATGTGCAGCCCAGTGTCAGAAAGCTTGGTCTCAGTCACAGGTCATGGGTCTTGCAACAGGATAATGACACAAAACACACAGCTAAGGACTTCCGGTTTGGCAAACCAGAGGATGGCAGCATAGGTGAACGTGCTCCTGACGTTTGAGTCAAAAACAGCCCATAACAACCCGAATCTGTAACAACTTTTGCTAAAGTAAGATATAAGAGAGAGGGCTTTAAGATGCCAAGAGGAAAAAACAAGAAATCTACACAATTTCAGTTACAAGACGAAGACGGAGCGGACCAAACCTCCCCTGCTAGTAGCGCCATCGAGGATAACGACATGCTAACAGACGAAGGTGAACAAGCTAGCGATGCAAGCCTGGACCTCATACTCAAAGAATTGAGGGAATTCAGAAAAGATAATGATGCACAGCTCAAGGGCATCCGCGCAGATATAAAGAAAACAAATAAAAGAGTAGAAGAGGCCGAAGAAAGAATCCTGGATGCCGAAACTCGGATAGGAACTAACCAGGAAGCAGTGACGGAGTTGGTCAAGCTACAAATTGAAATAGACGCCAAGTTAACGGACCTGGAGGGAAGGTCCAGGAGAGACAATATTAGAATTCATGGCATTAAAGAAGGATCGGAAGATGACGCACAGTCAATGGTTGCTTTTGTGGAACATTTGTTGAGACAGAAACTGGAGTTACCAGACTCAGCGGAGCTACGAGTTGAGAGAGCGCACCGCGCTATGGTGCCAAAACCACCACCGAGCGCGGCGCCACGATCCATTGTTGCCAAAATGGCCAGCTACAGAACGAAAGAAGAAATATTAAAAAAAGCCTGGCAGAAACGCGGATTTGAGTATCAGGGAAACAAGATTAACCTGGATCATGATTATGCACCTGAGGTTCTGAAACAGCGGAGGGAATATGCAGAGGTGAAATTGGTATTAAAGGAAAAGAAAATCCGGTTCCAAACCCCGTTCCCAGCTAAGATGAGAGTCTTTTTTCCGGAGGGAATGGTATTATACAACTCAGCGGAGGAGGCGACAGGTGACTTGGCAAAGAGAGGATTTCCAGTAAAGATCATCAAACGCCCAGAGACCCTTTTGGAGCAGATCCGACGCCTGTCGTGGCGCACAGAGAGAAGGACCAAGAGCCAGAAGAATAAGGATAGGACCCAGGACTACAAGGACAAACTCCAAGCATACAGACGACAAGACAAGGAATAATAGTATGTCTTGAAAATCTGATATATAAAAGGGACTTACGGTGAGTTTTTCCTCATTTTCTAGCTGTTTATTGTTGGAAAAAACGGCCATGAAGATCTAGGTCACATAGTTAAGATTTCTTTTTATAAGACAGACAATACAAACTGTATATGGCAATAAAGATAAGGAATACGGTCGGGCGTCAGCCTATGCTACAGAAAGAATGGACACAGGCCGGACGGCAAAGGAAGGCCCTTTAGCACCAGCAGGTGAGAGAGGCCCCCCCTCAAAGCCCCCCCTTCACCGGGGCTTATTCAGGGTCATATCGGAGACCCCACAGTGGGAAGTCAACATGTTTTGTTTTTTTTGTGTTCAAGGACAATTAAGGTTTCGGTTTGTAGCTGTTGTTCCATACAGCACTAATGTTTATATAATGTTTGTTTATGTACGTTCAGGGAGTGAATGGACTGCACAGGGTGTAACTTTTCCAAAAACATTTAGAGAGTCAGAACATGGTTAAGGAAGAAGTAAAAATTATTTCATATAATGTAAATGGTCTGCTGAATCCAATAAAACGCAGCAAAATTCTAGCTAAAATGAGAAAGGAAAAAGCGCAAATAGTATATCTACAGGAAACCCACCTGGATTCTAAGGAACATGAGAAATTGAAAAGGATGGGTTTTACAAATGTTTTTTCATCTTCCTACAAAAATGGACGAAGGAGAGGAGTGGCCATTCTCTTATCAAGCAAAATACACATTGAAAAAACATTGGAGATAAGTGATAAGGAGGGACGATTTATATTAGTAAGGGGAAACATTGAGGGGAATCCAATTACATTGTTAAATATATATGCGCCACCTGGAAGTGACATCCATTTCTTTAAGAAAGTTGTTGATATGATGGTTTCAGAGACAATAGGCCTTCTAATATGTGGGGGGGACCTAAATATACATTTAATGCCACAATTAGATACCTCTAATGGGAGGGCACAGAATAGGATGTCTCTAGTGAAGAAAATTAAAACATTATTTGAGGAGGTGGGTTTAGTTGATATATGGAGAGGTCTGCACCCCAAACAAAGGGACTATACCCATTACTCATCACCCCACCACTTATATACAAGAATAGATTATTTTATTACATTTGGAAAAGACAAAGACAAAATAAACACCTGTGAAATTGGGACAATAGACTTAAGTGACCACGCACCTCTATATCTGTCCGTTGATCTAGCTCTACAACCAAAAATGAAAAACTGGAAACTAAATTCGGGCCTACTTAATGATCCTCATTTTAAGGAACAGGTTAAAAGAGAGATTCATTTGTACTTGGAAGAGAACGACAAGGATGATACATCCCCTCCCATTTTATGGGATGCCCTAAAGGCTGTCCTCAGAGGGAAAATTATATCAATATGTTCTTACAAGAAAAAGATGAGAAATAAGAAATTAGAAGAACTTCAAAAAAAATTGAAAGAATTAGAGGAGAAACATAAAAAGAAAACAACACAGAAGTTATTGGGGGAAATCACAAAAACAAGAAATGAAATTAATGATTTGGCTACCTATGAAATAAAGAAGAATCTAATGTTTCTTAAACAAAGATATTATGAAGGTGGATCTAAATCAATGAAAGTTCTAGCTTGGAAACTTAAAAAGAAAATAGCACAGAACACAATTCACAAAATTAAAGATCCAGTTACCAAAATAACAAAAAGTAAACTAAACGAAATCCAAGAAGCCTTTGAAACATTTTATAAGAGCCTGTACACTAAAAACACAGGGGGAAACATAACTGAAATAGATAATTTTCTGGACTCATTGGAATTACCAGTGTTAAATGAAGAACAGAACAAAATAATGATCGAGGACATAACAGAAAAGGAGTTAAAAATAGCTATAAGTAAACTTAAATCAAATAAATCACCAGGATCAGATGGCTATTCGGCAGAATGGTATAAGGGGTTAAAAGATGAGTTAATACCAGTGATGCTTCCTACATTAAACTGGGTTTTAAAGAAGGCACAAATACCGCCAAGCTGGAAAGAAGCAATCATATCTGCTATTCCAAAAGAAAATAAAGATAAATTGGAATGTGGATCATACAGGCCAATTTCAGTTCTGAATACAGATTATAGGCTTTTTACCTCTATCATGGCTAGACGATTGGAGAAGTTCATGCCTAATTTGATAAATAATGACCAGACAGGGTTTATCCGAGAGCGTCAGACGCAAGATAATATACGACGGACATTACAAATTATTAATCACATTCAAAAGAATAGAATAGCAGCGATGGTGATTAGTATAGATGCGGAAAAAGCTTTCGATTCAGTAGATTGGAGCTTTCTCTACCGAGTTCTACATAAATTTGGCTTGAACGAAACAATAATCAAAACAATACAGGCACTATATGACAAACCCACGGCCAGAATTAAAATTAATGGTGGGTTATCAAAAAGTTTTGATCTGGAAAGAGGCACAAGGCAGGGTTGTGCGTGCTCACCATTATTATTTGCATTATATTTGGAACCATTTACTCAGTACATAAGACAAAACAAAGAGATAAATGGCATTAATATTCAGGGGAAAGAGCATAAGCTAGCCTGCTATGCAGATGATATATTGGTCTTTCTAGGGCAACCAACAAACTCTCTACGTAAACTAATGCAATCGTTTGAATATTTTGGTCAATTATCAGGATACAAAATTAATATAAGTAAAACACAATTGCTTACATACAATTACAGCCCACCAGAAGAAATCAAGAGTGAGTACCATTTAACATGGGAAACAGAACATATTAAATATTTGGGAATCATAATATCAAAGGACCTCATAGAATTATCAGAACGCAACTACTCATTGATACAAAAGAAAATTAAAGAGGATATAGCGAGATGGAATCTAATCCCTTACTTAAGTTTTAATTCAAGGATAGAATCGATTAAAATGAACATCCTACCCAAATTGTTATATTTATTTCAAACTTTGCCAATAGAAATAAGCCAAAAACAATTTAACGAATGGGACAAAATACTATCCAGGTACATATGGCAAGGTAAAAGGCCTCGAATCCGATTTAAAACTTTACAATTGGTGAAAGAAAAAGGGGGATGGGGTCTTCCGTCACTCAGAGATTACTACTGGGCAGCACAAATAAGGACCATAATATACTGGTGTAATCCTTCATATGATGCCCAATGGAAAAGCATTGAAGAGGGTTTGACTTCAATTCCCATACAGGCGCATATTGCCGACAGTAACTTACAAGACCTGAAAAATATAGAAAACCAATGGATTAAGCTGACTTTTAAAATTTGGAAAACAGTAATAACAGAATACAATTTAGGAGAAGATATAGTAATCCTTAAATGGTGTGCATATGATACACATTTTTCTCCAAACAAATTGGATACCAGATTCAAGGAATGGACGAAAAAAGGAATAACAGCGTTATGTAAGATAGTAAAGGAAAATTCATTACTTAGTTTTGAAATGATTAAAGAGAAATACTCATTAGAAGCAAGAGATTTCTATCGTTACTTACAGGTGAGACATTTCATTGGGGACAAATTGAAAGGTGTATCAGAGGCAAGCAAACAGCTGCTAGACCTGTTTAAAAGGGCATACGATTCGAAGAAAGATAAAGGTATTATCTCAGGTCTATATAAAGGGCTTATAAGTATGAAAACACACTCAACCCTGTATATTAAAACAAAATGGGAAAAGGAAGGAGGAATAAACATAACGGAAGACGAATGGATAACAATATGGGAACATCAGTGGAAATGTAGTAGTTCACAGAGTTGGAGAGAATTCAGTTGGAAAAGCCTCATAAGATATTTTATAACACCGTATCAAAAATCTCATTATAAAAATAACTCACCAATTTGTTGGAGAAAGTGTGGAAATACAAATGCAAATCATTATCATGTTTTTTGGGATTGTCAGGTTATTAAAGCTTATTGGAAGGGAATTCATAAGGCAATGGAAGAAATATTAGAAAATCAACTGCCTCAGGAAAGTAAAACCTTATTCTTTGGACTCATACCTGAAGGATGGCCCAAGAGAGACAAATATCTATTTAATATTATGTTAGTGGCGGCTAAAAAGGCCATCACAAAAAAATGGCTCTCACAGGAGTGCCCAACACTGAAAATGTGGATGGACATCACAATGGACATTTACAGGATGGAGAAAATAACAGCAGATGTGAATTATAATAAGGACCTGTTCAAATCACGCTGGAAGAAATGGATAAATTATGTAACACCACACAGACTAGACGTTATCGCTGTTGATTCTAATTAATATACAGTGCCTGTAGCATTAATCAGGTCTCACTCTCTATGTACTAAGGTTCTTATTAAGGAGATTATTTTTTTTGTCTGTTTGTTTTTGTTTATTTTATTTTGTTCTGCTTTTCTATCTAGAAAAATGGACATTCAGATGATATGATGTGACTTAAAGTGAAATATATACATATGTTACATGTACTGCTGATTGTCAATAAAACGTAAATTAAAAAAAAAAAAAAAACACACAGCTAAAAACACCCAAGAATGGCTAAGAGCAAAACATTGGACTATTCTAAAGTGGCCTTCTATGAGCCCTGATCTAAATCCTATTGAGCATCTGTGGAAGGAGCTGAAACATGGCATCTGGAGAAGGCCCCCCTCAATCCTGAGACAACTGGAGCAGTTTGCTCATGAGGAGTGGGCCAAAATACCTGCTGAGAGGAGCAGAAGTCTCACTGAAAGTTACAGAAATCGTTTGATTGCAGTGATTGCCTCAAAAGGTTGTGCAACAAAATATTAAGTTAAAGGTACCATCATTTTTGTCCAGGCCTGTTTCATGAGTTTGTTTTTTAAAATAATTCTGTTGAACCACAATTCAATTCAAAAGCAATGTCTGATTTTCATTGGTTAATTTTCATTGAATTTTTATTTATTATCACTTTTGTCAGATTCAAGTTATTTCTGTGACCATTGTGGGTTTTTCTTTCATTAACAGAGGGGTACCAACAATTTTGTCCGTGTGTACTGTCGACCCTTTGCGTCTTCCTCCTGTCTGAGCTTTATTTCTTTTCTTTTTTAACTCCCTGACTTTTGAGGCATCCTGTCGTCTCTGCCTCCACTTGCTGTCTGTGAAAAGTTAGCGCTCTGCAGGCTGTCTGATGGAGCAGGTGGACTGAACCATTTTACGTAAATAGAGAGGGGGGCGGGCGTTGAGAAATGTTTCCAAAACAAATAAACTTAATGTATGTGATTGTACGCTCATTGAGTGTCATATTTTTTTGTCAGTATTATAATTGTTTTAGGGGCCTCTCTGGGCCCCTGTCAATCATGGGCCCCTAGAATCCTTCTCCTTATTCTCCCCTTTTCAGTGCCCTGGATTGAAGGTTCACTTTATTCTGTTACCTGTAGGATTATATGACCTTTTTTTTTTTTATTTACTTCATGCTTGTGCAGCATTTTTTCTGTACGTTTACTGCTTCAACTTAGCCAGGCGTACATATTTTATATTAATATCCCTTCCTTATCAAATACTGTTGTCTCATAATCTTTTTAAAGCTATAAATGGTCATATATTTTTATAGTGGTACTCTCAGTCAACCCAAAAATCAGTGACCCATCATTTCTTATTTTCCCATAACTTTGATAAGCCAGACTTGATTTGTATAGCACTATTTATATTCACACATGTAAAAGCAATTTGCTTCATTCAATAAAGACTGAGAATCAAAATCAGTAACCACACCCACCAATTTATGCACAATGAGAAAGCAAAAATTTATAGATAGCAGACAACAAAACTGATGAAAAACAAATCACAAATTTGTAATGACTCAAAATAAACGGATTAAAAAATCAATACAAAAGACTATGATGAAAAAGATAAAAATATATACATATCAAGATAAAAACAGCTAAAGATATACTTGAAGATCAATGCAGAATGACATTTTAAAATACTGAAAGAAAATGCATGATTTGAAAAAAATTTGAATGTCATACCCTGAGAAATTTTTGCCACTATGCTTAGTTTTGCATGGTTCAGTGCCATTTGGAAACAAAACTGTCAAAAGTTACTTAGTTTTTCAGAATATTTTTGTAATGCACTAATAAAATTAAAAACACATCATTGTTGGTTTTCATCTTAGATTTTTTGTTTAAAGGAGAAGGACTGGCAGCAATACAATACAAAATCAGAAATACGTCATTTATCCTGAGGGAAGCTTGTGAGCTGTTGCTGCAAAAAGAAAGCATTAAAAATATACACTCACTGATCACTTTATAAGGTATACCTGTCTAACTTCACATAAGGCAACACAATCTGCTGAAGTTCAAATTGAGTGTTAGAATGGGAAAGAAAGATAGTTTAAGTGACTTTAAAGTGTCGTATGGTTGTCGTGTCTTTCACAAACTGCAGATCTTCTGGAAATTGCACTCACAACCATCTCAGAGGTTTACAGAGAATTGTCTGAACAAGAGAAAATATCCTGACTGGTCTGAGCTGATAGAGAGGCAACAATAACTCAAAGCAGGTATGCAGAAGAGCATCTCTGCATGTAGAACAAGTCAAACCTTACAAAAATTACAGATAAACTACAGCAGCAGAAGACCAAATCAAGAGCCACTGCTGTCAGCTAAGACCAGAAACTGAGGCTACAATTCACACAAACTCACTAAAATTGGACAATGGACAACTAGAAACAATCGACCACTAAAAACAATGGCACTTAATTTACCTTTGTTCCCTAACTGATGCTCAGTTTGAACGTCCACAGATCATCATGTCTACATGTCTAAATTCGTTGGATACAGCCATGTATCCAGCTGATTAGATATTTGTATTTATGAGCAGTTGAACAGGTATACCTAATGAAGTGACTTAATGTGTGCAAAACAATATCACATGGTGGCCTTGTGCCTATGACTGAGTCACAGCAGTGCTGATTTTCAGTACATCACTCCCTCTGGTTTGATGGTGCTTAATCGAAAAGGAGATTCTGAATTTTTGACTAATAAATCTTTAAAAAAGGGATGTATTTATAAAAGGGCCATGTCTGTTATATTCTGTTACTTCTACATTTTGACAATGCTGTGTAGGAGGGCTTGTAAACATAGCCTGCTTTTAAGTTAAAATGGACAGACTGCCAGGAAAACCAAAGAGAATGGCAGGATGAGTTTGATAGAAAGTCTACAGTAACAACAATAACTCTTTACAACCATGGTATGCAGAGGAACATCTCTGCATGCCAATGTTGATTTTGGCAGCTTTTTAAAATTTAGTCTTATGTTTAGTCCTTGGATTAAAATGCCTTTAGTCATATATCAGCCATTGTCACTCTTGAAAGTCTTAGTCTGGTTTTATTCAATGAAAACTCAAAAACATGTTTTAGTCCTTACATTTAAGTCTTTACCTTAGGTCAAGACATTAATTTTCTTTGAGCTAATTTTATCTGCCAGATAGCAAAAGTAATACAACTGTAAAACACTCATATTAATGAACTAACAATATTTTAATTAATTTAAAACATACAAATGAAAATACTGATATACCTTAAATACACAGAAAAGAAATAGGGATTTTTAATGTCTGACAAAAACAAAATTACATTTTAGTCTCGTCTCTCTCTCTCTCTCTCGCGAGACTTCAGTTCACACAGGTTCACCAAAATTTGCCAAAAAAAGATTGGCAAGACGATGCCTGGTCTGATGAGTCTCGATTTCTGCCGTGATATTCAAATGGTAGGGATAGAATTTGGTATAAGCAACATGAAACTTTACAGCGGTTGCATTTTCAAAAGTCACTTAAATCACATTTTTTTCTCCATTCTGATTCTCAGTTTGATTTTCAGCTGTTTGTCTCAACCTTTCCTGTTAATGCACTTATTTCTGCCATGTGATTGGCTGATTAGATATTTGTGTTGATGGGCAGTTGGACAGGTGTGTTGATGCATAATAGAAAAAAGAGGAATAAAAAAAAAAGGCATTTAGATAATTGTATTCTTAACATAAATAAAATGTGTAAACAATAGGTTCATGAACTATAGTTTTGCACATCTCAGAAGTGCAAATAGGCTACATTTTGTGAGAAATAAAGGTAAAAGTCTATTAAGAAAGATTTTTTTTTTTTTTACCAAAAAATAACTAAAATGTTGGTTTCCAGCTTATATCACATGCCACGTGCCAATTAAATCTAAGAACTTTCTTACATTGTCACAAAAATGTGACCTCCAGAACATCTGAGCTGTTTTAATGGAACTTGACTGACACACACACTAGCTATTGTTAAACAGAGTTTTTCATTGAAGCCTCAGACTATTCTAATAGAGCCTCCATCTTCAAGGCCACATTTCTGTCCTTTTGTTGTCAAGTATTACACAAATCACGACATGCTACCTTTAAATGGAATTTGTCTTTTCTTCCCCTCTCTTTCATGCTTACTTCCTTTGTTAGAGTCCACTTTGGTATGAACGGATCAATGCGCATTAACCCTGCTGTGAGGAAGGAGAGGACCGGATCCTTACCAGTGCTGGAAATACACCTGACTAACGACACTGTGTGCTTCTTTGACAGCACTGTGGAAATAAGGTAACAGGGACGCCAGCGTAGCCCAGATAGATTGAGGTGACAGAAGTTCACCTTGGGGTGTGAGTCTCATTCAGAGACTGTGTCCTACATTAGGTGGTGTCTGAGCACAGTGGCTATTGTTGCATGAAAAACAGCCGTCTTGGCTCGACATTTGTCCTGTTCATTGACTGCAAGGTCCTGGTGTGTTGTTCAGTAGCCAGACAGACATTTATTTCAAATGTCTGAAAATTTCACCTATGCTGCCCCATCTCATAACAAACAAACTGGAAAAGAATAAATGAAAGAAACAATTTTGAAATCCCAAGAATGCACCAGTTGACCTTGTGGCACATGGTAACAGCAGCAATGTATTTTCTTAATACCTCCAGGACTATTACACTGTATACTTGCAGGTTAACAGAGGACTGCGAGCAAAGGGTGAAGGCTATGGAGTGTCTGGATGTCTGCTCCCCTAAGTTCAGCTTCTCCCGCTCTGAGGAGGCTGTGCAAAGCCAGAGAGGCAGGATGCTGTGCGACGTTCTCCTGGATCAGGCCGTCATGCCAGGAGTCGGCAACATCATTAAAAACGAAGCCCTGTTTGACTCAGGCCTCCACCCAGCCGTGAAGGTATGGAAAAGATGATGGATTGTGTTCAGCAGAGGAACAAAGGGAAAAAAAATGGGTAAAAATGCAAGACAACTCTCGCAGAAAAAGTTTAAGCCCTTTGTATTATTGAGTGATGCATTGCAATGAGGAGGGTGAAAACATGGAGAAGACAAACAAGCGCATTGCGGCACAGATATGCCTTCCTCCCTGTGTGGTTTGGAAATTTTTTTCATTGGTTTTAAAAATGTTTTTCCTCTGAAATAAGGTTGTTTTTTTTTGCTTTGAATTTACATTATAGAAAAAACACGTAAAGGTTTCTACTCCTGACCCGATAATGCAGTACAGGAACTGTTAGAAATCTAATGCTCCACATTGCCCTTAGGTAATACTTTTGTTAAAAAAACATTAAAGAAAGGGATTTTTAAAGTGACCTAGCCACTGCCATAAGAGACACTTTGTGACATGAAACTTCTATTACTCAACTATTACCAGGGGCTCTTCAAAGTGTCAGATGGGGTCTAAGAATATATCATGCTGGGCCAAATGTTAATCTATGATTTTTGCCCCCTATCTTCAGGGACCACTGAAACTTTATGAGCCTCTCCAGCATTATCGAGCCCCTAGGTGTCCTGAAAGAGCTACAAGTGTTTGTGTGCTTTTTAATACAGACTCTCTGAGCCAGAGCCAGGTCCTTGCTACCCTGCCTGCAACTCTTGGGAATACTTTGTGTGTAATTTTTCTTTGTTGCATCATTTTAAATCTAGTTTCTCATTCATGTCTGGTGCTCATTTTTTTGTTGATATGCTTGTATTATTGATTTGCTCGCTGTGAAGCGCCCTTCGTCTATGTTTTGAAATGAAAAGCTATACAAATAAGGTTTATTCACTTGCTGGCTGTGCACTGTAACTAACAGTGCTGCTTTATTCATAGGTTCAGCAGCTGAAAGACGAGCAGATTCATCACTTGGTGAAGATGACACGTGATTTTACTCTTCTCTTTTACAAGGTTTGAATATCAATAGTGTATGTATGTATTTGAAACTGTTTTGGAGGTAACTGTTGATGTGTGTGTGAATATTTAGTTGGATACAACTGTATTTGCACATTTAATTTGACTTTTAATGTGGATTTATTAGAAATCCTGTATGCTTAGGAAGTAAAGTAAGAAGCCAAAGCACTACTGCCAAGAGGAAAGACAAAACAAACATTCCTGTTTATGCATAATAAACAGGGAAAAGAAGAGGTAGATGTTTCTCTTTATCCTGGTCTTTTCATTCACTCTCATCTCTATCAGTGTCGCAAATCTGGCTCTCCTCTCTACAAACATTACAAAGTCTACAAGCGTCCCCAGTGTGGCCAGTGTTCTGATGTCATCACAGTCTGTCGTCTTGGAGACAACGGAAGGATGACTTACTTCTGCGAGCGCTGTCAGAAGGCAGATCCCAGCGGGGTTGACACCAGGTAGACGTCCTCATAGTATTAGTGACTCTGACTGAAAAAGCTGTTGTGCTGCTTTCTGTAGAGACTATTGTTGTCGAAAGTTTTGCCTTGGTGATGCATAAAATGTATCATTACAACAATTGTTGCTTTAGGTAATGTATTTAAAGCATGTTAATGAAATACAGAGATGAATTAATACATTTGAAATACATTTTATCCCCCCCATCCACTTCTTAATTTTATAAAGCAAATATGTACAAAGTGTCAATCCTAGATGAAACTGAATACATAAATCGACAGCCTTTATTACCTATTTCTACATAGTATGCACAATCCTGGATTTTTCCCAATATCTGATAGGCCAGTATTTTCAAACTCATCTTAGCCTGTAGCAATACCATTATACACATACATTTTTTTTCATCGTCTCTCCTGTACCTTCACCTGCATTTTATTGTTGCTTGGTTAGGAACGTTGACTTGTACTTTACTCTGTAATATCCACTCTGTGTAGTTAATATTTCCCTCTTTTATTTCCAAACAAATTATAATCACGTTAACATGGAAATAATGTAAAGGAATCCTGTCATGGCATTGGTAGCAGTTACAGACCTGGTAGATTTACCTACCTGGTGCCACAAATCCCTCCTGTCTTGATTTATATAGGTCAGTGAGGGAGAAATAACATTCAGAAGTGTGGTTCTGTTGCAAAAGTTGAACTTTTATCAACTGAGAGCACTTGAGAGCGTTGCAATGAAAAAACAACACCTGACAACCAGGGTGGTTTTGTGCCTCTTTTTTCATTGCTCTAACCCTTTAAAACCTGTGTGAATTGTAGTCTCAGTTTCCTGTTCTTAGCTGACCCCTGCTGTGGTCTTCTGCTACAGTAGCTCATCTGCTTCAAGGTTGAACGTGTTGTGTGTTCAGAGATGTTGCGCTGCATACCTTGGTTGTAACAACTGATTATTTTATTTTGTGCTGCCTTTCTATCATCTTGAACCAGTCTGCCTGTTCTCCTCTGATATCTGAAAAAATCCAACCTTCATTTTATTACATTTTTGGCAAGAAAATGTTTCAGCATAGGAGTGAAAAAACCTGCTGTAAAGGCCTTTAATTCTTCCATACCTGTTGTACTTATTTAAATGTAATACCAGGATGTAACAAAGTAAAGCTGAGTGTCACTTTTCCACACCTAGTCTTTGCAGAAAGTTCTAAATCCCTTTCAGATAATGTGTTCAAATTTCGAGAGGCCATCTTTGCAGGCAGATGGGCTTGGCAGGGAGTGGGAAGTGTTATGAAGGGGGAAAATTAATGCGCATATAAGGCTGTGTTTGCCAGGCAGGGCACAGGCTCAACACCTCCTGGGTTGTGTTTGAGCAGAGCTTTGCAAGGGGTTAGAGCCTAAAGCCCTTACAACGCATTACACAGCTGATAAAGCAATCTGCGAGGAAAGTTTCCTGAAAGCCGCAGCTACTTTTCCTCCTCTGACTGTTGGTGTTGCAGATTTGCATTCTTGTCAAACATAGCCAGGCTTCATGTCAGAGCACTGACATGTATGTTCTGAGCAATTACAGGAAACACATCTCTCATCCTCTTCTCAAACTGCAAATGTTTGTATGGGTTAAATTTTTTCTTAGCCTGTATTTTCTATAATCCACTCACAATAATAGCTGTTGAATTATTTATATTTATAGCTTATTTTGCACTTGCAGTTCAAAGCACTAATTGCTTGTTATATAAGTGATCAAGAAAATTTAAATTGTGCACACATTGTAAATAATTTGGATCTATACGTCACCCAAAGCATAAACTGAATTCATAAAAAGAAAAAATAATTTGTGTAATATTTCTCTGCATGGTAGTTATATTCCTAGAATAAATTTTCTACCCGGTTAGTTTTTAATGATGTTCACCCTGTTAAAACCATGACAGTGTAATAAAACATACCTTCCTTTCTTTGTGAAGGTTTTAATGTTCAGCAATGAAAGTTGCACTTTAATTGTATTGTGCTATGCTTTAAGATGTGGCAAATATGAAATCTACAATCTGATTTAAAAAAAAAAACACAGGGTAGAAAAATAGTGTGAAAATATTTTAACATTTTGTACATTCTAATAGGTTCATGTTTGTGTCAAGTTCTCCTAATCATGTATGAAACAAATGCATGTTTATGTCCAAACACTAAGAAACTGAGTTCTGTTATAGGGAGGCATGATATTATTGGCACAATATGGGTGTAAACAGTAACCTGACACGCCAGATGGTTTTGTTTCACACATCCATCAGGGAAAGCTTCAATAGGAAACATTTGAGAAAAGGCAGAGGCAGAGGCTTTGAAAAAAACTCGGAGTGTGATTGGATGGACATTCTGTCACATCTCAACAAGCCAGTAAAAGCAACAAAACACATGACGTAGCCGCTATCGAGCTGCGCGTGAGCAGCTACTGAGGAATAACGCGAAACATGGTGGCTATAGACATGTAAGTGCTCGACTTTTGTCATTTTTGAAAAGAAAACAACTCACTGCTGTTCATTGTTCTTCTTTTCACAAAGAAATGTTGGCAAGTTCTGATGAAACTGGCGCTTTAGCAGCATCCACGCTAATCTCTTCCTCCATAACTGCACCAGCTCTTGCTGCTTGTTTATGTCACAACTCTGCTGTGCCTGAAAGTGCTGCCCCTTGTTGCTGATTGGTCCTGTCACTTTCTAACTGGGCCTAAACGGTTCAGATGGGAGCTTTGCAAGATGGATTCGCCAGTGAGAAACAAGGAAACGGGCGTATCCATCTGCTTTGCAAGGTTATGTAAACAGATAATACCTTGAAATGTCATTTGAAATATCACCTTGAAATATCATCTGTGTCATAGTATATGAATATTTCTGCCAATACTTCTGCAGATATGTCGGCAGTATACAAAAAGGGGTTAGCTGTTGTTTTTTGTCAGAATTGTCTTATGGAATAACAGCCCCCCCCCCCCCAAAATATCTGTTTTTTTGATCAGGAAAATTAATTTTTAATTGTAAAGTATAAGCTTCATAACCTTGCAAAGCAGATTCCTTGTTTTTCACTGGTAAATCCATCTTGCAAAGCTCCCATCTGAACCGTTTGGGCCCGGTTAGAAAGTGACAGGACCAATCAGCAACGAGGAGCAGCACTTTCAGGCATGGCAGAGTTGTGACATAAACAAGCAGCAGCAAGAGCTGGTGCAGTTATGGTGGAAGAGTTTAGTGTGGATAGTGCTAAAGCGCCAGTTTTATCAGAACTTGACAATATTTCTTTGTTAAAAGAAGAACAAAGGACAGCAGTGAGTTTCTTTTCAAAATTGACAAAAGTTGAGTACTTACATGTCTATAGTTGCCATGTTTCATGTTATCCCTCGGCAGCTGCACATGTCCAGCTCGATAGCAGCTACGCCACGTGTTTTGTTGCTCTTTTTGGCCCGTTGAGATGTGACAGACAGAACGTTCATCCAATCACACTCCGAGTTTTTTTCAAATCCTCTGCCTCTTCCCAAACATTTCCTATTGAAGCTTTCCCAGATGGATGTGTGAAACAAATTCATCTGGCATGTCAGGTTATAAGCTCCATAGAAAAGGTTCGCATTTTCATTTTGTGCATTAGAGAGCACAAAAGTAAAAGGCAGATGAAGCTTGGTTTGACTGTTACTGTTTAAAAATATAAATGGAATATAAATTTCATGTAATCCAAAGAAATGACTGGGTCTGTATTTAAAAAAGAAAATCCAACAATGTTAGTACATCTGGAAAGTGTTCACAGTGCTTCCCTTTATCAACTTTTTTTATGTTACAGCCTTATTCCAAAAAGGATTAAATTCATTTTATTACCTCAAAATTCTACATACAATACCCCATAACGACAAAGTGAAAAAGTTTGTTTGAAAATTTTGCAATTATAATAAAAATAAAAAGCAAAGAATTCACATGTACAGAAGTATTCAAAGTTTTTTCCACTCAAAATTGCGCTCAAGTGCACCCTGTTTCCACCCATCATCCCTTAGATGTTTCTACAACTTTATTGAAGTCCACCTGTGGTAAATTCAGTTGTTATGAAATGATTTGGAAAGGCACACATCTGTCTAAATAATGTTCCATAGTTGACAGTGCATGACGGAGCACAAACCAAGCCATGAAGTCAAAGGAACTGTATACAGACCTCCAAGACAGGATGACGTCGAGGCACAGATTTGGGGAAGGGTACAGAAAAATTCTGCCGTATTGAAGGCTCCAGTGAGCACAGTGGCCTCCATCATCCATAAATGGAAGAATTTTAGAACCACCAGGACTCTTCCTAGAGCTGGCTGCTCGGCCAATCTGAGCAATCGGGGTAGAAGGGCCTTAGTCAGGGAGGTGACCAAGAACCTGATGGCCACTTTTACTCCAGCATTATTCTGTGGAGAGAGGAGAACCTTCCAGGGCATCTATTTCTGCAGCACTCCGCCAATCAGGCCTGCACATACAGTGGCCAGACAAAATTCTTTAGTCTGATGAAACAAAGATTGAACTCTTTGGCCAAGCATCATGTCTGGAAACAAGGTACCACTCATCATCACCTGGCAAATACCATCCCTACAGTGAAGCATGGTGGGGGCAGCATTATGCTGTGGGGTTGTTTTTTGGTAGCAGGAACTGTGAGACTAGTCAGGGTCAATGAAAAGGTGAATGCAGCAATGTACAGAGACATCCTTCATGATAACCTGCACCAGAGCACTCTGGACCTTGGACTGGGATGGAGGTTTGTCTTCCAACAAGACAACGACCCTAAGCACACAGCCAAGACAGAAAAGGAGTAGCTTCGGGTCAGCTCTGTGAATTTCCTTGAGTGGTCCAGCCAGAGCTCAGACTTGAACCCGATTGAACATCTTCTGGAGAAATCTAAAAATGGCCGTGCACTGACACTTCCCATCCAACCTGATGGAGCTTGAGAGGTTCTGCAAAGAAGAATGGGAGAAACTGCCCAACAAAGTGTGCTAAGCTTGTAGCATCATACTCAAACAGAATGAAGGCTGTAACTGCTGCCAAAGATGCTTCTGAGTAAAGGCTGTGAATACTTAGGTACATGTTTGTACATTTTTTTTTTTGATTTTTTAAAAACAGTTTCAAACATTTTTTTTTACTTTTTCATTGTGGGGTATTGTGTAATTTTGAGGTAAAAAAATTAATTTGATCCATTTTGAAATAAGGCTGTAACATAAAATGTGGAAAAAGTGAAGCGCTGTGAATACTTTCCAGATGCACTGTTTTTATGGTAGAATCATACATATGTATATGTATACATTTGTTTCAAAAGCAGACTGTTACAATAAGGGTAACAGGTTTATTCTATTATAGGAATTACTTTGTGTTCTTGATTAAAAATAAATATAGATATATTGGTAATGGTATCAGCTAAAATGAGTTTTGAAATATCCACATAATGGATATTGGCAAATACCCTACTTTGTGCATCCCTCTTTTGTTTTACTCAGCAACATTTGGTGTATTTTCAACAGGAAGTCCAGCGCAGTTTAGTGCAGTTTTCTAATGGTATACCCTGATCTTGCTTGTGTTTTTACAGCCAGTGTCCATCCAGCCTTGCTCACAATGATGGTAGTGTCTTTTTAGCAGCCCTTTATTAGAGTGTTTTTCAGCTACAAAATGGCACTTCATTTGCTACATTTTTTTACTGTTTCAATTTGTATAGATTAACAACAAAATGTGTATTAAATAACAAAAAAAGAAAACAGGAAACCTGTTCTCACATAAAAAAGCAGGATGTTAGAATCTGCTCGTCCGCTACTCGTCTTAATGAGTTGTCATTATAATTTACTCAGCACCCTATAACGTTTATTTGCTAAGAAACATATCACTGTTTCACTGTTTGCATTAAAAGCAAATTAATGACAAAATAAGGGGAAAACCATTGATGAGTTGAGCTGGCCTCTTGGCACTGACCAAAAATGTTTTGTTTTTGTAATAATTCATTATAATTTATGTTTAACTCCTTGTCCATACTGCATGTGTGCATCAGACATCAGGTCCTATCGCACAGCATTGCACGCTCACTGTCCATTCTGTATCCATTACATTTTGAATTCTCTGCTCTGTTAATTTTAGTTTCCCCTTGTGAAAACATGACATCTAGAGCTTTTATGTTAGGGCAAAAAACAGTCGTGTGGTGTTATTCACAAGCCTTTGACAGCTTTGAGCTGAATAATTTTGCTTCTATGCTGACACAAGTCAGAGCACAAAACATTTTGGACACAGACATGGATATTATTAACAACTATCTCCACTTTGTAAAGCAAGCTAATGACCTCTGTTAAGTAAAGAAAGTGAAAGAAAATCAGGGCGATACTCCTGTTGGACACTCTGTGCCTTGTCATCTACCTCTTTCCTTGTTCCTGGCCTACTTTTGCAAAAATTGGAATAGGGAAGTAGGGGGAAAAACATTGCTCACATGCTGTCAGGACATTACAATATGAATCAATGTAGTTAAGCTGATTATATTCCTGACACTCTGCGTCATGTCCTGTTAGGACACGGTGTTACGGGACATGATATTCTCTCAACCAGTCAGCAGAGTGCAGTGTGTCTAGCTCCACCTATTGGGGTCAGCTGAGGTATGCCTGGCACACCCACAGAAGGGTACTAAAAAGCAGGACAGTACAGGTTATTCTGGAACCTTTCTCCCCTTCTGACAGAACAAACACAAGTAATTGGATACCATCCTGAACTGGACCTTTTGGTGGAAACAGCTAAAGTTTCCACTTCAGTATGCATGTTTTATTCATTAGCAACACATTTATTCATTAACATAACAGATTCATTAGGATCACAGCTGTCACTCTTGTATGTTCTTCCTTCAGTAAGCTTCCAGTCAGAAACAGCCTGATTGGCTGGGCTTACAGTGACAGGACCAATGACAGCGTGGCTAAAAAGGAGGAAGAGGACTGGGCCTGTCAGCTCTGCACGCTCATCAACCAGCCAGCTGCTAAAGCCTGTGATGCCTGCCTCACTCCCAGACCTGAGGGTGAGTGTTATTTTTTTCACAGTCACAGCATTTAATGGGGCGTCAGAACGTCCTTGTTAGCAGAAGATGAAATAAAAGGAGCTGTAGTTTGGCTGAATAACTCCATGTATTGTTTGAAATTGATGTGTAAGTACTTCTGAGCAAGGCACCAATGACAGTGCTGTCGGAGTGGCACTGCACTCAAGCAGACTGCCTTAGTAGTTCTGTGTGTGTGAAATTGTTGTTCCAGTAATGAGCCAGACTGTCATTTTTTTCTCTGACAATTTTGAGACGCATTATGGCAGTAGTGAGGATATGTATGAAGAAATGTCCTTGCTATCGCTCTTTTGTAGCCCCTTAAGCACAGCTGTATTATGTGCTTGGTATTGTTGTATTTAAAGCTGTCAATCTATTAGGAATATACATCAAATTTTAAATGTGTCATGCTTTCTTTTTAAATGATAGCTTAGGTTAAAGCTTATGACTACAGTTTTCCCATGGTCTATTTTATGCAGAGCTTTCCAAGTATGAGTAAATAACTGACTATCTTATGTCCCCATATACTTGGGCATCGATCCACGGATTTGGCTGCCATAATGTTCTCAAATCATACAAACCACATTTAAGGCAGGATAGAAACCTGCAATCTCAAGCACATGGCTGCAGTTGCAGAACATGTAAAAAGCTTTTGTGTTTTTCTATTCTAAACATATTTTGCTTACTTTGCAAATATATTTTATTTTCCTGATTAAGTTCTGATTTTGGATTGAGTGGCATCAAACTGTAAGGTTGCAGATTGCAACACTTCATTCACAGTTTTAGGTGAACTGACAAGCATAATGAAAATGAAGAAGGCTTGCTTTACGGTTATGTTAGTGTTGAGAGTAAGCTTCTGCTTAAACATCGTGGTGTGATGTAGAAGACACATTCCCTAACTGAGCTTAAAAAGTGCTTCACAACAACATGCATGGCTTTATAAAAATAATCAAAATAATACTTATGGAATGCTGTAGTATGAGATTTTTGCCAGAGGTAAGACCCAGAAGTGTCAGACAATGTATGCAGCAATTAAACTCACTTCCTCTTCACAGGACGATTCGATTCGAATCTTGATTCACAGACTACGATTTGATTCAATTCAGAACGATTTGGTCCGATTCAATTCGGTACAATCTGATTATAGAATTAAAATAACTTTGCTTTAACAGAAATTAGCAAGAAAAGGGGAAAACAAGATAATTTCATAATAATCTAAGTTAATTTGATTTTTTTTTATAAAACAGACTAAATGCCAGGCCTCCTGTGCTAACATTATGAAATTATGGTTAAGATTGTTTTCATCACACCCTGGTGTCTTACTTTGACATAAACTGGGATATAAATATTAAAATGATTTTTTACTGGTACATGTTCGTCCTTTTTCCTCTTAACTTCCTTAGCATTATTAATCCCAATAACAGTACAAAGTAAATATCAAATTTTCCCAAGAAGCACAAATGAAGTGAATTTAAAGTCACAAGGAACTTTGGATAGACAGAGCTCTGTGTGTCTGCTTGTACAGAAGAACAAGGGGTTAAAATAATATTGAAAAAAGTCAAGAAACTGCCTTGCTTAAGGACATATTAGAGCTGCTTTGTGTGATGGGAGAGTAGTTTTTTTTTTTGAGTTTCATTGTGCTGGGGCTCAGGTCTTTGAATTTTGCATAAGGGCATTTTTATCACAGCAGATTGTGGCATCTTATCAGAGTACACATCGCAGCAGTCTGATTCTTACTGGTAAATTTTTATGGCAAGCTAACCACTTAAGCTAACAACAAGCTACATTTCATGAGAGTAGCCTCTTCATGAGAACAAGCTGCAGCTGCTGAACATGAAATCAGTTTCTCACTCTGGCTCCTTCTCCACAGCCCGCCAAGACGACATTAGTGCTGAAGCATCACCCTTCACTGCTGATTTGATTAAATACCCCTGCATCGCCTTCACTAAGCCACAAGAGGAGCTCAAAGTCAACTGGAGGTCTGCGCTAGGGACTACAACGCTTGTTTTCTCTGACTTGAGCAAGAAGCCAAAGCCTGCAAACTCCCCTCTGTCCCCAGCCGGCAGTCATTTGAATTCCTTGGCGACAGAGCGAGGTTTATATAAATACAACGTCTGCCAAGGGACAACAAGCCCCAATTATGCCTCTGGTGGCTGGCAGAAGCAAAGTACCGAACGCTCCAGTAGGGAATCACTGGCCTCCTACAGTCACCCATCCAAGAAAATGAGAATTGATCGCAGCCCCTTTCCTAGTAACAATGCTCAAAATGGAACCCCCAACTCACGGTGAGTGAATCTCTTGCCTAGCTTTTCATGAATAAGTTTATAATAAGAGAAGTTTTTGCAACTTCAGGGGGATAAGTGGGATAAAAAAAAAGTACATAGCTTTGGAATTTTAATGCAACATTGTTAAAAAAGCACAAATGATGACTAGCCATAGCAGGACACCATGCAAATACAATTGTTTCTGAAATATCCTCACACACTTTTGAAACGAGGCTGTTTGCTCCCTAATAAGGGTTGATGTGACTGGTGTGCTTGTGTGTTAACTTCAATTTATTCCAAACTAATAGGATTGTTTCTTTACTTCTGTCAGTATGAACAAAACAGAATCCACAAGCAGCCCCTCCATGTCTTCCAGTCCCAGCGCTCCTTGTTGTACATCCCATCGCCGTCCAGCTGTCCTCAGGGCGGTCCACAAGGACGGGGAGAACAAGGGACGGCAGTTTTACTCCTGCTCCCTTCCCAGAGAGACTAAGTGTGACTTCTTTGAGGTGAAAATAAAAAGCAACTTATCTCGGCAGCATTGTGAAGCCTGAAAAAATACCAAACTTAAATTGTGTTCAAAGTAGTTTCAGTTTTAAAGCATGCTCAAACTTTCTGCATCAAGTTTCAGAGCCTGAAATAAAAGTTGACAGATGAATTAAAGAAACTATTCTCTGTTGCAGTGGGCTGACTTGCACTTTCCCTTTTGTCACCATGGGAAACGCTGTTTAATGAGGACCGTTCTGAAACTAGGACCCAACAATGGCCGAAATTTCTACACCTGCAGCTTTCAAAAGGGTAAACAGTGTGACTTTTTCCAGTGGGCAGAGAACGGACCAGGGATTTCCATCCTCCCTGGGTGTTAATCTCTTTTTTTTCCTTTTACATACATCACTTTTTATCAATACATATGTAAGCTATAGACAGAAAACTCATTGTTATCTGAACGACAACACCTTATCACTGATCTTTTTTTTGTTTGTATGTTGTTGTTTTTTATCCTGTCAGCCTTTCAGTTAAACAAAGTTTTGATAAATAAAGGTTTTAAACAGTTCAAAGCAGCAAAAATCAAAGTTCTTTTGAGAAAATGAGTCTTATTACATTTTATTGGAGAAATAACATAAAAACAGACATAAGAAAACTTCCAGGAGACAGTTCAATCGGCAATACTGCATTTAAAAGCAGTCAACAGACTTGAGGAGTGGCGTGTCTGATTCAGAGTTTGACACCATGAAGTGGAACTGAGAGAAACCAGGGACTTTATTGCAGGCTGCACCTGAAGAGATCAAAGAGAAGAAAAATACAGATAAGACATTTTAACTACCCTTGCTTCAAGGCCTCAATTAAGACATTTTCTTTATCTAGCTCTGCCTTATAGAACAATTTAGGCTATAAAACAACACCAGAAACAAGCAGTGCATCTCAATGAGTCAAGACAATTTTGTGAAAGAGTTAACAGATATAAAACTTGTATTTGATGGATATTTTTTTAAGTAATCTGGATTTTTTTAATCTAAAGTAGCTCTAAAAGGTGTCTCTCTTACTCACACCTGTCGATGGTTTCATACTATTTCAACATCTAGCTTGCAGAGGGTTTTTCTTTTTAGGATGGAAAAGCTTCCAAGACATTTTCTTAGACCTCAAGGATGCACACAAAGCATGTTGCATTTCAGGAAAGATGAATGTAAACATTTTTTTCACTGTTCACAAGAAAAACTCCACAGGGCACTTTTCATGAGTTTTCTGAGGGAAGCAGAGGAAATGGCATGCCACTTTTGCTGCCACACTTATTTTAAACTTTGTAGCTGTTGTCAGGAGAACAAAGCGTGCACTTGGTGGAACAGATTGTGCTTCAGTTCCTCTGCAGATGGGATGTCAAACTTTAGATCAAAAGACAGTTTAATGCAACTTTAAGGAAACTTGGAACTTCACAGTTGGGGTAAAAAAATGGGGATGAAAAGTTGACAAATTCACCTCTTATTTAGAAAATCATCAGTTCTAGGAATTTCAGACCTTTCAAAACCTAAACTGCATGTTCTTAACTGATTTGCTTAACCTGTATAAAAAGAACTCTCAAATGTGAATGAAAATTCCAACATTACCATACCTAATTATAGAGGGGTTGGGGAAAAAGGGTTTCATGTCAGAATTTTAATTTTTTACAATTCTGAATTGATTTCAAAACTACTGTCTTGTGTACAAAGTTTTCACCAACAGCCGATTTGAGCAAAGCCTCTGGGATTTTTCCCTTTACCCTCATCACCTGCCTGGAACAACAATGCAGAAGTCCGCCTTGGCTCCTCTTGGCACCACTTATGCACAGCTGTGTCAGACATACTAATGTACTGCCTGAATCATTTTAAGATCCGAACTGGTCATTATCAGCCCTTTTCACAAGCATCAGCTATTGGAACGTTATGAGGGTGTGAACTGATATCAGTAGCACATGTTCATCTATCTGTTTTGTTGTGTGGATTTTATGCTGGCATTTAGCACACCAAAAAGCTAGTTCAGAGGAGAAATGTGTTGTTGAGCAGAAGTTGTGACCTGCTGAACACATGCTGATCTGTTTTGTTTGGGGATTTTTGTCAAAGTGGGAGAAAATATTGGCACTGTAGGAGTCTTGCATCAAAAAACAAACAAACAGAAAAAGAAGACAAAACATTGATATCAGCCATTAGGTAAATTGTTATTTTACACATTGACAGCCTCAACCATGATTTTTACGTATGGTGCATCTCTAGCCCTCACAGTCTGAAGCATTAAGACATTCAGCTTGCCTCTTTTTCAGAAAAGACTATTCATACACAGTGTTCCACATTATTATGCAAACAACGTTTTTCTCTGATTTTCTAAATATCAATGCAAATGACAGTCATAATATTTTTCAAGTCATCAACAGTTAGAGTATAATTCAAATGTTTTTGAACAAACTTCATAATGATAACTATTATTTTTTTAAAAATAAAAACCTCAAAATGCACTTTTCCACATGTTCCACATTATTAAGCAGGCCACAGGTTTCAGCAATATGGGAAAGAAAAAGGATCTCTCTGCTGCTGAAAAGTGTCAAATAGTGTAATGCCTTGGACAAGGAATGAAAACATTCAATATTTCAGGAAAAATTAAGCATGATCATCGTACTGTGAAGAAATTTGTGTCTGATTCAGAGCACAGACGGGTTTGTGCAGATAAAGACATAATGAGGAAGGTTTCTGACGGACAAATACATCAGATTAAGAGAGCAGATGCTAAAATGCCATTACAAAGCAGCAAACAAGTATTTGAAGCTGCTGGTGCCTCTGGAGTCCCACCAACCTCAAGGTGTAGGATCCTCCAGAGGCTTGCAGTCGTGTATAAACCTACTATTCAGCCACCCCTAACCAATGCTCACAAGCAGAAATGGTTGCAGTGGGCCCAGAAATACATGAAGACTCATTTTCAAACAGTCTTGTTGACCGATGAGTGCCGTGCAACCCTGGATGGTCCAGATGGAGGAGTAGTGGATGGTTGGTGGATGGCCACCATGTCCCAATGAGGCCGGGACATCAACAAGGAGGGAGCGGAGTCATGTTTGGGCCGGAATCATGAGGAGAGGGCTGATAGGCCCCTTTAGGGTTCCTGAAGGTGTGAAAATGACCTCAGCAAAGTATATAGAGTTTCTGACTGACCACTTTCTTCCATGGTACAAAAAGAGAATTGTGCCTTCTGTAGCAAAATTTTCTTTAAGCATGACAATGCTCCATCTCATGCTGCAAAGAATAGCTCTGTGTCATTGGCTGCTATGGGCATAAAAGGAGAGAAACTCATAGTGTGGCCCCCATCCTCCCCTGACCTCAACCCTGCTAAGAACCTTTGGGGCATCCTCAAGCTAAAGATCTATGAGGGTGGGAGGCAGTTCACATCAAAACAGCAGCTCTGGGAGGATATTCTGACATCCTGCAAAAAAAATTCTAGCAGAAACTCTCCAAAAACTCACAAATTCAATGGATGCAAGAATAGTGAAGGTGATATCAAAGAAAGGCTCCTATGTTAACATGGAACTTGTCCTGTTAAGATGTTTTTGATTGAAATAGCTTTGATTTCAGTAAATATGACCCCCTGATGCTGCAATTTCTACAAATGACCATTTTCAGTTCTTTACAACCTATAAAATATTTTAAAAAGCTGTTGTGCTTAATAATGTGGAACAGTACATTTTGAGGTTTTTATTTTTTTTTAAATAATTTTTGTCATTATGAAGTTTGTTCAAAAACATTTAAATTATGCTCTAATGGCTGATGACTTGAAAAATATTCTGACTGTCATTTGCATTAATATTTAGGAAAATCAGAGAAAAATATCATTTGCATAATAATGTGGAACGCGGTATATATTAGCATATTCAATATGTAAGGTCTGTAAAATGAAAGAAAAGAACTTAAACTATTTGAATACCTCAGCTCATACGCCACCACCTGGAGTGAAACATCAGCTGACAACGACTGACCAAATGGCATCACTTTCCTGTTCTGCAGCCAATTCTGACTATTTGTTTCACCTCAAAGACATGCTGCTTGCCTACAATGTCATCTAAAGGCTTTAGATTTTATGATCACATTTTTTTCCACTGAAAAGTTTCTGCTGCTTCAAGCCCACACATTTTCTTCATATTGAAGTATTTTCAATTTAAGCATGAATAAATGTTTGTTTTGTGGTTTTCTTCTCTGTTACAAATAAACTGTAAATGCTTTACTATCTTGAACACATTTTATTTTGCTTTTGATGTCAAATAATGATTTTCAGCTTCTTAGTGCACACCAGGCTCAACTAGTTCCTGAAAAAGCACTTTGTAACAAAATGGGAATGTTTGTGAATTCAGGATTTTTGTGATCTAAAGAATCAAAATGAGTTGAAAGATACTGAGATATGCACAGTCTACCTAATTATAAAACCACAATACCGAATTTGAAAGTGCATTTTCTATCATGGCACAGCTAATCATGAGACAGTGGTTAAGAATAAATAAATAGTTAATGGTTGTTATCACTCTCACATTTAAATACATAGTACACTCCAGTTGAAAAAACATTATCTATAGATTTTAATAGCAAATGCCAATCAAAAATGCCTTCACCATGGTCCGTGAGTATGCGTCTACTTGTCTACTGCTCATTTATATTTTGTGCCAGGTGTGTCCTCTCTTCTTTGGCAGCTGCTAAACGGTCTGTCATTGTGAACCCAAACACTCACCATAATGGCCCGTTGTGTTAGCACAGATGATGGCTCCAAAGAACCCCGAGTAATGCCTCTTGATTCTGGAAATGGCCGTCTTGCAGGCTGCCGAGGGATCTGCCCCGGCCCTCATCAGCTCCACAGCCAAGTAACTGTTGGCAGGATAACATGCAGCACACATGAGGCAAACTAACGAGGGCTGTCAGGGCCACCAACAAGGAGGATGATGGGGATGTGCTTGTGGTTATGGCGTGGGATAAATCTGATTTTAAGATATACTAATTAAATAGGACTTAAAAATAGCAACTTTTCCAGCTTTACTCCATGGTGAGCAGGAGGTAAGCAGAAGCTTATTAGATGCTGACGAGTGTGAAGAATAATTAGTGATGTCCTTGCTGCAGATTACTGGCTCTATCAGGCAAATCTTTTCAGACCATGGACCTCATCACACCAAACCAAGTTTCCTAAATATTTACTTATAAGTGCAGATGCCAACAAGCCTGTATTATCTAAAAAAAATCAGTTCAGTTTGACAAATATGCCTGTTTTTATGTACAGTATGTGAGTTGTGAAACTTCTGAGAGTCATCTTGGTATGATGCTATTTCAGTGTCAAATTATTTTCCATTAATGATACAATCCAGCTGCATTTTGTTAGTAATGAAGCTATGTCGTACCTCTTTTTTAAAGAAATTAACAGATTAAACTGGATATTATTGCATGATCTAACAAAAATGTGATGATTGGCAGTTGTAAAATGATTTATAATTAAATTCATTAGTAACGTAACCCTCTGACCCCTTTTTTTAGATGTATATGGAGTAATACTGTTGATCAGTTAAGGTCCAAATCTAGACATTTTCATTTTGTATTCAGACTTGTATACTGTGGTAACTGTTCTCTACAGGTTTAAACGTCTACTGATTTTATTTTTATTCTACCGGCTGATCTGGTGGCATATTTAAGGTCATCTGTCATCACCACAGAGGTCAACAGTTTACCACATTTCTGTGGCACTAAGATTGTGGGCAATATAATGCTGCTGCCTGAGATTACAAATAAACCATGTTCTTGCTTAAACAAGGTGGATGATACACATGCTTTAGTTTTCTAAATCAGAGGTTCTCAGCTGGTGGGTTGGAACCCAAAAGCCGGTCACAGGGCTGGGAGTGGGTCGTCAGTGATGGCCTAGGCAAAACTTAAATCCATACATTTAATTTTATTCTGTTTCTTTGAGATAAATATAATCTGGTTGTTTTTCAAAATACTTATTCAACTCCGTTTCTGAAGAAAACAACAGTTTTTCTCATTTTAATTTATTTTCAAAATATCAAGAAAACAACCAAAATCTACACCTTATCACAGGGAACAAAATAAAATACAGTGTACTCAGTCTATGGTTCCTACAATGACATACTTATCTGGTCTGGTTGTACAGCCATGCTTTGGTCCAAATATGATACAAACTTTAACACTGTTTGTTAAATACATTTAAATTCTAGAAAAATTTCAGATATGCGGGTCGCAATTGCTAGATGTGATGGTAGGTGCTGAGGCTAGACCAGTTGAGAACCACTGTTCTAAATGATCATAGCTCTTCTTTTCCCTATCTAATCATTCTTTTGTTGAAAAAAAATTCTAAATTCACTAGTAGAACCAGGATAATATACAAGCTAATGTCTTCTACTGAATCAAATATCCTCATTACACCATTTAAACCTGCTTCTGTCCAAAACAATACCATTAAATTCACTGTAAGCAGCAGAGCCCGACAAAATTATGCTGTGGCACTCTAGAATTGTGGGTACTGTTGGTTCTGAGTACTGTTGACAGAAATCCCAAAAAAACCCTGTTTTTAAATAGTTTTTATTTTTATTTTTTAAACAAGGCCAATAAAATATGAAATTGTCTTCCACATGACCATAAACCATCATTTCAAACTGAGGTAGGTCCTGGTAATTGTGTCGTGGATGGTTATTACATTAATCAAATTTGAAAAGCAGCACTGACTGAATGATGTGCCTGATAATTAAGTTCCTTAAAAAGTAATTCTAAAGTTAAAATTGTGCGACAACATAACTTCTCCGTGAATATTTCTGAGAGAACATGTACAAACAGGTGTTAGTTTTTTGTTGAAACACAAGAAGGCAAGAGAATGAGTGAAGGATAAAATTTCCCTCTTATTAAGTCAAAATTTAAGTTTTGGGTGAGCCTCACAACACCTATCAAACCACAGCCAGTAAACAAGTCTTCTGATTGGGCTGTGTGCACTCTATGAGTGCTTATATAGAGTACAATTAGAACTTGGACTTCCCACTATGTGTCATCAATGTAAAGAATTTTACATGGCAGCAATCAATCAAGGCATACAGACATGATTGAGACAATAATGTTCAGACTGAGCATCAGAATGGGAAAGGTGAATTAAGTGGCTTTGAACGTGCCATGGTTGCTGGTGCCCAATGGACTGGTCTGAGTATTTCACGAACTGCTCATCTACTGGGATTTCCACACACACTCATCTCTAAGGTTTACAGAGAATGATGAAAAAGACAAAATATCCAGTGAGTGGCAGTTCTCTGGGCCACAATGCCTTGTTGATGGCAGAGGTCAGAGGAGAATGACCAGACTGGTCTGAGCTTATAGAGGCAGCAGAGGAGCATCTCTGCATGCACAAGTCAAACCATGAAGCCGTTAGGCTACAGCAGCAGAAGACCAAATCGAGTGCCACTGTGGGCTAAGAACAGAAACTGAGGCTACAATTCACACAGACTCACTAAAATTGTATAATGGATGATTTGAGAATGCTGCTTGGTCTGATGAGGCTGCTGTGACATTTGTATAGTAGGGTCTCAATTTGATGTATTAAACATGAGACCCTGCCGGACCCCAAACCATGGCACATAAATTAACTCTCTTACCCATTCTGATACTCAGTTTGAACTTCCACAGATCATCTTTATCATGTCTACATGTGTAAAGTATTGGATGCTGCCATGTGATTAGCTTATTAAAGATTTGTATTATGAGCAGTTGAACAGGTATACTAAATGAAGTGACTTGATGAGTTTAAATCAATATCACTCAGCAGCCTTTTGCCTATGACCATATCACAGCAACCCTGATATTAAGTCACTCCCTCTGGAGTTGCCTTATAATAAGGCTCCCTCTTATTTGATAAGAAACAGAGTCAGAATTTTTGACTATTACATCATAAATATTGGATGTATTTTTCAAAGGGCCATTGCTGATTATATTCTGTTACTTCTACATTTTGACAGTGCTGTGTAGGAGGGCTTGTAAACATACTTTTAAGTTAAAATTGCCAGACTGCCAGGGAAAACATGGGCATGAAGAATGAATTACAAACACTTTTCAGTCCACTGGTAGAAAGGTCTTCTTGAAAACTGCTCTCCCCCCAATAGTTCTAGGAAGTGACTCAAATAGCTATGATTGAAATAGACAGCCCTGAGGTGTGCCTGTGTGTGACTGTGAATGTAAAGCTGAACGCAACTAAAAAATAAAACAGCACAAGTCTTCACACCAGACTATCATGGATAAAATATATATATAAATATAGGGAAAAAATAACCCCTATGAGACTGCCATATTTTCACAGCCTGGAAACAAGCAGCAGCAGCTGAAGTGAAATCTCGCCTCTTCTGTGGAATGTACAAATGACAGTTTTGGGGCAATGCAGTCACGCCTCCACTCTCTACAATACCATTGTTGCACTCCTAGCGAGAGGTTCACTCAAGAAAATTGGCTGTTTAAAGACTACATGTGTCACAGATGTCAATATTCTCTGAAACAGTTTTTTTGCTGTCAAGAAAAAAGGCATGTAACAGTCCTATTAGTCAGAAAATGTGTCTGAGAAATAATCCCTTGGTAGCATGCAGGAAGAAGTCGTAATGCAACATGTCTTGTTTAAATACAGCACTGGCTGAGAAGTCTTGATGGAAAAATTATTATGAACGGAAAGTGTACAAGTTAAAGGGCACACACTCCATTACTCTACTGAAAAATAAACATTTTTCACATTATTGAAACTTGAATCGATCCTTTCCCCCTGAGACAATTGAAAATTCTTAAAGCATAAGTCTACTGATTCTTCACATTCCTTTTTTAAACGGCTGATTTGATGGCTTTAAAATTTTCTTGCTTTTATTCATCCAGAGCTACAGTGCAGTGACTCAAGGTAAAAACACAGGAAAGCTATTTTTGTACTTTAATAGAACTCTTTGTTATAAAAGGACAATGGGCAAGTTACCTTGGAAGAAAACGCATCATGACATCTCCGTCTCCAGTTGCAGCAGCACCCCCAACCAAGCTATCAGCGTAGGCCCCTGCTCCAACAAAAGGAGAGTCCCCAACACGACTGCAGAACAGGAATTTAGGACCAGGATTTAAATGTTAAATTATGTTACATAAAAATAACTAAACTTTTCAAAAGCAAAGTTTTGTACTAAGCTCTAACATTCAAATTTGAAGCATTGTTTTCTTTAAGTTTATAAAGCAGTCTTCACACATGCATTCCAAAATATTACAGACAAGCCTGAGCAGCTTATTTGCACACTTCCTTTACAGTGTGACATTTTCCCTTAGGGTAGGGGTTCCTAGAAGGCAAGACCGAGGTAAAAGAGGAGTAACAGATTTTTACACCATGACATTTTTTTGCCTTTATATTATATGAAAAAGCTTTATTACCATAAAATAAATCAATGTAACCCACACTTTTAATGACTATTTTTTCATTTAGCAGGAAAATTCTGTATTGATCGATATAAATGTGTTATTATAGATTTGAATAAAGTTGAAATTATACTTGTTATTTTTATTTATATCTATAAGAAGTGTGATAATTAACAATCAGTGAATTATGGAAGAAGGGGTGGGAATAAGTGTGCACTTCCTCCCACTCCCTCTCAGGTAAACCAAATTATTGCATATGACACTCTTGTATTGCACTTTTTTGTACTGAGCCTGGCAGGTGACATGAGCAGAGTTTTTAATAATGTGCATATAATATATATTTGTATTTTTCTCTCTCTGTCTTTCTCTGCTGCATGTACCGATACACAACATGTGGCCCAAATTAATACGTGTACCACGGGTTTACCTGCCTTTACACATGACAACACATTATGATACACCTGTGATCTGCTGCAGCACCTGGAGAGCAGCGTGTTAGTGCATAATTAAGAGGTTACGCCATGAAATCACAACAGTCACATGATCAGCACCATGGACAGCTACACACCAATCAGCTATGACAGCAGTGATAGCTCAGAGGGCATCCTAGTACCTCACATCTATAACTCATCATCAACAAATATTCAGCAAAGAATACAAAATACACAGCTGAGGGAGGAAAACAATTTCCAAAAATAGTCTTGAAAGTATTAAAAAAAGTAGCTAAAAAGCTTCAAAGAGTTAAATGGTAAATGTACTTAAATGTACTGTATAGCACTTTTCTGGTCTTCTGATGACTCAAAGTGCTTTTACACCACAGGCCCCATTCACCAATTCACACCACATTCACATAGTCAATATGTGCCCAGAATATAAGTCACCCTGGTAAATAAGCCACAGTCTGTTTTTTCAGTATTCCCCTTACGGAACAAGATTTAAACAGTCTCCATGTGTGATGATTTCTACTGTATTTAGTAAAGTTGACAATGTTCAGTACTGTGCAGCTGTGTTGGTCTTTCAGCATCATCTGCTGCTGAGTTTGCACATCTACTAGCTATGATACAGTAGTTGAGCTTTCAGCCTGCAGCAATTGTTGTGAAGTAGAAACAGCCCAACAGACATGTTGCCCACTTCCCCTTGACATCGGTGTTTAGCTGCCGAACTTTTCTCGTCACCTACCCCTGCTAGTCTGATAACACATTGTGTTGTGAGCAGTGAAGTGGTCGTAACATGTTATGTAACATGCCCATCTATGCAAACCAATCCGATTTAAACATATTTCCATGCTTCTGAACCCTCTGATTGAAGAACAACCAATAATTATTTATCTGGTAAAAAACTAATTGTATATTGTTAACTAAATCATTTAATAATATACATACCCTGGAACTTTGTGTGTCAGTCCATTGGTTGATGTGCCAACAGCCACATGTCCACTTTGATCAAGAGCAATCATTCCTGTTTGAAAAAAAAAACAAGTTGTTTTAAAAGTCATTTGTCCTTGGGTGTCCTAGAGGTAGTGCTAATGCTGCTTGAGATATTTGTGAGCATCATTATAAGGCAACTCCAGGCTCCCTGCTCAGTTCATAAATCTAGCTCAGACTACATAAAAAAGGAGACAGGTACATTTTAAAATCTAGTAGGAATAAATTAAAGTCCTCAAAAGTGAACTGTTCCTACTTTGAGTTCTGTTTTTGTTCCTTTCTGTACCATGATGCTGTTAAACCTCCTCTCACCTCTATCTAGTCTCCATAAAGTGTTAAAATACTTAGCTCTATGAAATGCCTGAGGGTAGATGATTACACAGTCAGTATTAACAGATAATAAAACCTACCAATGGTGTCATGGGAGCGTATATTGGCATGCTGTGCCCTCTTGCTCTGCTTAACCATCGCTCTGGGCTTGTAGGGTCCACAGGATGTTGAGGGATCTGGAAACATATTCTTTTGAGAAGTGAGAAAAAGAAAACTGAGCTGTTTGTCAAAGTGTTCTTACATTATGCAAGCCCTCTCACCCTAGCCTGGACTTACACAACTTTCCAACTCCTTAGAGTTATCCGATCTTTAACTGCTCTTTAAACTTTACAGTATACTTGCATTTATATTGTATTCTTTGCACTAAGTTCACTTCATAAGTTTTTTCAACTTTGCTTTATAAGCATAGCATTATAAATTTATATGTGTTTAGAAAAATATAGTTTACACTTATTGTGAAAGTTGTTGTGTTTCTTTTCTAAACATCTTTTCTCTTTTTTCTTTCTTTCTTTCTTTCTTTCTTTCTTTTTCTTTCTTTCTTTCTTTCTTTCTTTCCTCCTTTCTGTTTGTTTCTTTCTTTCTTTCTTTCTTTCTTTCTTTCTTTCTTTCTTTCTTTCTTATTGCTAAGGTGAGGTTTACACTCCAAGATAATTGGGCTGATGATGGTCCTGATTCCCCCTCTCTGACCAAAGCCAATAAAGGTCAGATCATCTAATGGCTCTAAAGATTATCTAGCCAGATTTCTGTGGGGTGAGGTGTATTTAGAGTGATTTTTGCACTTACTGATCTGCTTGCAAGATTATCAGTGCTGCCCTGATTTGAAACTGTTAATATTATTTTTTTTTTTTTACTTATTTAACCTTTATTTAGCCAGGTAAGTCCCATTGAGATCAAAGATCTCTCTTTCAAGGGAGACCTGACCAAGAATGACAGCAATGCATAGTTTCAACAGTACATGCACTCAAACTCACAACAATACACAATAAATATAAACAACAATAATAAAGTAATCATCAGTTGAAACAGTGGCATTCAGAGAGTTTGAATTGAAGAGTTTTCACTAAAGATTTAAAACATTCAGAGTCACCAAGTTGTGCAGTTTAAATTCAGTCTGCAGATTATTCCACGCAAAAGAAGCAGAGAACCTAAAAGCCTTCTTTCCCAGTTCAGTTCGGACTTTGGGAACATCAAACTGCACAAAGTCCAACGAACGCAGGTTGTGCAATCCATCCTTCAAGATCAACAAAGAGGAAAGATAGTCTGGAATGCTGCCAAGAACAGCTTTAAAAATAAAGACGTACCAATGACCAAGGCGATGTGTAGATAAAGAAGTCCAGTTGACTTTAGAATATAAAGTACAATGATGAGTCAGAAATCCACAGTTAGTGATAAATCTCAGAGCTCCATGATGAACACCATCCAGCAAATGAAGACTCTGAGTAGAAGCATTCATGTACAAAACATCACCATAATCAAGAACAGGCAAAAAAAAGTAGACTCAAACAGCCTCTTTCTGACATAAAAAGAGAAACAGGACTTGTTTCTGTAAAAGAAGCCTAGTAAAACATTCAGCTTTTTAGCAACATACTGAATGTGCTCCTTAAAAGACAAGTTTTCATCTAGTAAGAATGCTAGATATTTAAACGAGGATACCAGTCCAATTTCTTGACCGTCTTTAGTAACAATTTTCTCAGACAGAGATCTTTTAGCTGTTCTTGAAGATGTAAAGAACATAAGTTTAGTTTTATCTGCATATAGAACAAGTTGCAGCTGGTTAATTTGATCTTGTACTAAATCAAAAGCATGCTGAAGATTTACAAAAGCTTGTGCAGGCGTAGGTGCACAGCAGTAGATGACAGTATCATCGGCATAAAAGTGAAAATAAGTGTTTGGAACATTTTGTCCAAGACAATTAATATACAAAGTGAATAAGAGCGGTCCCAACACTGAACGCTGAGGAACACCCTTATGAATCTGTAAAAACTCAGATGTGACACCCTCTGATTGAACAGCCTGGGTTCTGCCACTAAGATAGTCTGCAAACCACCCAATGGCATGCTCTGAGAACCCAGAAGCTTTAAGACGTTCCAATAAAATTCTGTGGTCCACGGTGTCAAAGGCTTTAGAAAAATCTATAAAAAGAGACACACAACACTGTTTCTTATCCAAGGCCTCAAGAATATCATTAAAAACTTTCATAGCAGCAGTGGTAGTGCTGTGGTTCTTTCTAAATCCTGACTGAAAGCTAGAAAGAACAGAATTTGTAGCCGGGTATTCTTTCACTTGATCACTGACCAGAGTTTCCAGCACTTCTGACAGCACAGAAAGTTTTGATATTGGCCGATAATTATTTAAAACAGTTTGATCTCTTCCTTTGAAAAGAGGGACAACAAAAGCCGATTTCCATATCGCAGGGATTTTATTTTCACTAAGAGATAAATTAAAAAATGTGTAAAAATGTCACAAAGTGGTTCAGCAATGAATTCAGAAGCAAGCTTTAAAAAGAAGGGCTCCAAATTGTCTGGGCCAGCTGGTTTATTGGTGTTAAGATTTTTCAGAGCTGCCAATACATCATATACACTAAAAGGAGCAAAGTTAAAAACAGGAGTGTCACATCTGGTTTCTTTAGTAACTGAAGAAATCTGGGGGTGTGTATCAGTTTCAAATATAAATCCTGAGGAAATAAAATGTTTATTAAAAGAATTCGACATGTCAATTTTATTTGATATCTTGTGGCTGTCCATGATAATGCTAGTTGGAAGGTTAGCAGATGTGGACTTATTTGAAAGAGACTTAATTGTGCTCCAGAAGGTTTTTGGGTTTTTAAGGTTATTTGTTGTTAAAGACAAATAGAATTCAGCTTTGGATTCACAAACAACAGACGTGAATTTATTTCTCAGCTGCCTAAAACAGAGCTAATCAGATTCACTTCCAGACTTGCGTGCCCTGGCCCAAGCCGAGTTCCGCTCATGCAGCAGGTCTGAAAGCTCTCTAGATTAAACACATTTAATGTTTAGAATCAGAAATCCTGTTAGGTCACAGACTGTGTGGATTATTACATGGAACTGAATGACAGCCAATCAGGAAGAAAAGTGAAAAAGGAAGCACATAAACACAGCCATGGCGATGATAATAAACTCAATGTATGAAGTTAGAAATGAAGGATCAACTTGTTCATTTGTGGCAGCAACATGAGTGTTTTTGTAATGCGTCCTGTAAAACATACCACAATCCCACTGGAAATGAGAGAAGCTGAACTGACATTGCTAATGCTATGGATGCACCAGGTAGATTCATTTGGCAAATTTACTCTGAAGATGTGTTTGAAAGTCCAAATTTTTACAGTAAGTTATGCTTTAATTCGATTAGCATTCAAAATGTACCTCCAGTGATATTTAGAGATTCACCTTTACAACAAACATAAATACAACAAGAATAAGGTTTGAAATAAAGAGAACCTGTTTCCCTCATACTGACTCCCTCTGAATTACAAACAACCCTTTGAATACTGCGTCAGAGTATTGTATACTTTGTACATCATCTGTCATTTTCAATAAAACAAAATCATTACATTTCAGGCCATTTGAATCAATATTCAATGCATTAGTTAGTTCAAAGAAGTTTGATCAATTCATAATTCTGTAAGCTTTTTTCTGTAACTAAAAATAGCATGGTTACCCCAAATCTCCACATGGTAAGTCATACTGTATATGGAACTAACAGAGAACAATGAAAGGTGTATAAAGACTTCTGATTAAAGATTTCATTTTGGTAAAGAACAGCAGTACTTTTAACATTAATTAGATGTGGCTTCAAACAAAGTTTGCCATAAATCGTCACACCAAGAAATTTGTTTTCATACTCTCCTTCTATTTCAGCACGATTAATCCTGACTTGTTTTAGCTGCAATAGTCAAATCAATTAGTGAATCTGTTTGCGCTCTTCTGGTCATGTAATCAACACCACATTTTTCAGAACTAAACTGTTCAAAAAGTATTCTAATTTGCCCTCATGTCTGGGGTGTCTCACATTAGTACTCTATGTGCCAGGCTAGAGTTGCTCCAACAGAACACTTTCTTTTGAGGTTAATAATTTACTTTAAAAAAAAAACCTTATTATTTAAAAAAAAAAAAAAACAAGTATATGGTAAATTGCAGGCATTTGCTTGATTTGCAGCTACAATGATAAAATAAATCTAAGCACTTTTGACGCCAAGTAAGAGAGAATAATCAGCCAGAGAGTAAATAATCAGTAGGAAGCCTTGTTCTGTTTGGATCTACTGATGCAGATTGAATTTTCCTTCAGCAGTCATGACTTATTTTCATTCAGACCAACAGCCTACTGTATCTGAGTCTATTGTAATTTAACAAAAAGGCTTCTTTGTCTTGCTCCCTTAAGGCGTCATCTCCACTCCTTTAAGCAACTGGGTGTATATTCTGACCTGAAACTGATGATAAATTTTAACCAATAGGGGGATTTTCTTACTAAAGAGAATGTCACATCTATGATAAATTTGCACAGTCAAGAAAACTTTGACACATACTAAATGTTAAAACAGAGATTTTTTTTTCATATAGAAAGTATCTGTCTCAGCATTATCTTTTAAAAGAACTTCAATCGTGTCTTCAATAAAGTAAAGTTTGGATCAACTAGTCTGCTTCATGAAGGTCCCTGTGCATTATTCATGAAGCAGACTCTGTTATGTTCCATTTCATGAAGGTGAAGGCAAAACCCTTGAAAACAGTTTCTCGAGTTATAAAAAATTCAGCTGCAGTTGTTCTCCAGTGACCCTAGCAACAATCTGAAATTTAACAAAAGAATGACACTGAAAGCCACACTTCCATATGGATAAAACAACTGATTGAAGTACTTCTAGCTGAAAGTCTGTAGATTAAGACTTCTACCTTACATAGTTTCTGGTTTTTACTGTTGGACATTATGAAAAGTACCGCTGAGTATCCTCTTTATACCATTTTAAAACATTCTGCTTGCTTCATTGTATTTGCTAAACAACATTTACTGGCATGAGTAGTTCAAGAAAATTCTGGGAAAAACTTTAAGGCCAAGGTTTTCATGTGTCACTTGCTCCTGCAGATTGGCAGTAAAAGACTGAAACATTACTACAAAAAATAAAAAAAAATAGACAAGTAAAATAGACAAATACATAACATTGGAAATATGTATTTTTTTGTGTAATAACGTCAACATTTCCGGTGTTTACACAGATCATTAAATCATCTTAAAATTAGATTTTTTAAATATCTTCAAATGAAAGAGGTTTTAAATTTTTGATGACACTTTCACTGAGACATGCTTAAATGCTTTATCAAATCTACACTGCCAAGTAAGTGTCTTGTAATTTTTTATTTATGTCTTTGTGGATTTGCTTGTTCATCTGACAGTTCACAGCTGTGACTGCAGCTTAATGTTAGTGTTTTATGATTACACCTACCAACCGTGAACAAGTAAGAAAAGGAAAAGAAGATAAAAGGCAAGTTCAAAGCTATTTGGCCAAAAGATGAAAAATACAAGGGATCAAAGCCAAGAAAACAGAAAAGCGCCAATGTTAAAGGTTGCATAAAAAGTACTGGTTTTTTTCTTCATTTGGGTCTTAAAAAGCTCTTGAAAAGTCTCAAATCTGATTTGAAAAAGTGTGCATCAACTCCTCGTGTTGAAGTGCAATGAGCAGTGTTTCAGCACGTAGGCATCAAGTATAACAGTCACATTGGGTGGATTATATTGAATATTAACTTTACATTGGTTTTATTTAGTGTAATTATATGGCAGATAGAAATGTGTATTTTTTATTAATCTTATTCTGGTCATATAAAGCTTACAGAAGAACCTCAAAGCTTACTTTTAACTTTCAAGGCAGATTAAAACAAAAGCTTTCTTTGGTCTTCACTTCCCTCATCCCTCAGCACCTTTCCATTCACCCCACACTTTCCCAGACCCTCAAACTCTGATTTACCAGCAAGTGTCTGTACAACAGAGTGGCCGACAAGTGCTGAAAATCTAAAAAAAAAAAAAAAACAAGATTCTGTGGTCAATTTCCAGTGATAACATACATTTCAAAGTTAATTGTCTGCATGACTTATTAGGCCAAAGACATTTTTTATTAGTTTTGGAGATTATGTTTTCTCCTTTGGTTTAGTTAGAAACAGAGCCCTGAGTTGGCTGAACAGCTTTACTCCTACACAAGTGTGAGTCTTATACTTTGAGGCAATGGGGTTCATGTGAAAAGCATGCAAGAAACATGGTTGAGGCTGTAAGTGGAGTTTTTAAACTCCACTTACAGCCTCAACCATGTTTCAGGAATCACTGTACCGTTAGTGTGAACACAAAGCTAAAACCAACAAACAGGCTGAGTTTGACTCAACTCTCTTTTTAGAAAGACATTACTATACATTATATTCACACAGTGGAGGTTTAAGTTTTTTTTTTTTGCTATAGTAATACTCAGAATGTTGCATATTTATTCTCAATTATTTTAAAGCATCCAGCAGGGTGCGACTGTTGTTGCAGAGAGAATTCGGCTCGCATGCAGGCAGATGAGAAAATGCTTGTACTTGTACTCTTGTACTCTACTAGTTTACTGTCTTCGAAATCATTTTCTGATAAAATAACTTTTTTAAACACTAAATGAATGTTTCCTTTAAACACTGTTATAATTTAATTTTCTAAATATGATCTTATTTGAAGTTACCAAGGTGAAACAGCATGTGCTTTTGGCATGGCTTCTTGTGATTAACAAGTTGTCAACCAGGATGAAGAAACAGCATAAAGTTTTCTAGGGATGCACTAAATTACCAGCATGATATCATGGCAGATACAATATCATGCTGGGCAGCAGATGACGTAAAAGTTAAACATTGATATCAGCAGACATGAAATAAAGTATAATGCATATAATATTACAGCTAATATATATCTGCTGTAGATATTAGTGGTATTTTTCTTTTATTGCCCTTAGATAATGGCAAAATGTGCAACTGTCATGGCCCATCGTGAGCCCTGGACCTTTTGAATGAAGCCCCAATGCAAAACAACTACCTGACTGTTTACTTCCTCTCTCAGCTCTGCTTGACTCAGCCTCTCTTTGTATTGGAGACACTTGGAGGGTTTTTTTTTCTAAAGGTTTTTATATATTGCTATCAGTATCAACTAAAATGGGTTTAGAAATATCCGCCTGTTGAATATCAACAAAAAACCTTGAAAATGGTATATATATATATACTGCTTAAATAACTAACTGACACCTGAATTAAAAGTCTTTTACTAAACCATATGTAGTGTGTTGTCATGTTGGCCCTTTACATAAGTCTTTTCTTAACACACAGTCTATGTCTTGTCATTGTGCTAGGGAGCCCCTGATGTAAAATATTCTGAATTCCATCACTAAATCCCTGCATTCTCTCCCTGCAACAACAAGGCTGACTTAAAAGGACAAAGAAACATTGGTCTGGAGATTTTTAGGCGTTATTGGGGAAATGAATGCGTTACTTTTAAAGAATATCAAGAACTAAGCTGCAGGGCACCACCTCGGCAGCAAGAGCTGACTTTTGATGAACTACTTCAGTATGCCTGTCAATTTCCCTGCTTAATATCAATCTTTTAGAAGCTGCACGCCCGTAGCCAACACAAGTGAGGAAAACACACACTCTAATACACACCTTTCGATAATTAGGTTGGCAGTTGCCCTTCAGCCACTGTGAGAAAATATTCATAGATTTGTTGGTAGTCAGGTCTTCTGCGACGAAGCCCATGTTTTCAGCAAACACAGACGCTATAAAAAAGAGAAGGAATATTTTCAGGTCAAGTTAGACCTTCTGAGCCACGCTGACCTTGGCTGAGAAGAAAACAAAGGGTCAAAACAAATAAGCAGCTGGAGGATGCCTCATCTTGTTTAGGCTTGTTGCTTTGGCTTGTGAGGGAGGACAAGGCTTGCATTGATACAGTTTTGAACAATAGTGACCTCAAAGTCTCCATATAAGAATAATGCTTCAGTTAAGATGAATATGTAACTTGAGAAAAACTACATTTATACTCAAAATATATAAATCGTTGTCTTTGAATTTCTTGACACATGAGCATGTTTTTATGTCGAAGATGTAAATATTGAATATTAGCCTGCACTTTCCTTTAAATAACTTGTAGAAAGATGTGCTTTTCCTCCCTCTTTACACTCTTTCTGCTCTTATAAAAATACCAAAACAGCTTTCTTATATTTCTTATTTGAGCACATAGCATTTATACAGTCACTCTATTTATATTCACAGCATTTCCTGTAGCTTTAATCCATGCAAGCATCACTAACCTCAGTAATGTAGGGATTGAAGCTTTTTCAAGTGATGCAAAGACACATTACACTGAGTGTTTAAAAGGGTTTTGCACTAAAATGACAAGTACCTAGTATGAGGATGATGACTAATGTAAATGTGTGTGATTGGAGTTTTTCTAGAACATTTTAATTCTAGTTCTATGAAACTTTACACAAGTGAAAAAAAAGAACCCAGAGAAAATGACAAAACTCTGTTCCCACGCAACTTTAAATAAGATGCTGCATGCTGCTAATTTTAGAAGAAGATTATCACTATCATAATCTGTACAATTTAGGATGTGTTTCTCAGGGATGAGGATTTGTATCATGGAGAGTTTCCATGGAGTTTCTGTTTCCATTTCTAGTCTGACCTGTACGGACCAATAACATATCAGCAAACTTTGGCATGGACAGCAAAAGTAGGTTGAATGTTATTAGTGTTAATGATATTCCAACTCCCTTTGGTATTCTAAAGATGATATATTAAGTCTCTATACACAAAAATCAGCATAAAATAGCTGCTAACAATCCATGACAGCATCTTTAAAATAATGCCTTCAGAGTGTGTGTTCCTTTCCATCAGCAGCACCACTGCCACTGAGTGAATGCTCTACAAGTGATGACAGAACTCCTGTCCATAATGCTGGGCTAATTTGTCAAACAAGGAACCAGTAACAAGTCTGACTCAGCATGTGCTCAGCTATACTCGCATTTCATTAGATGCCACCAAACCAGAGTCAAACTGTTTTAAACTGTTGTAAACGTGCTCCACTTGATGTAATGCAAGTTTCAAAACACTTTAATTTCGGGAGCGCAGATGGTCAAGTGGTTTAAGGCGCTACCCATGTGCGCAGGCGGCCCGGGTTCGGATCCGGCCTGTGGCCCTTTACCGCATGTCTCTCCCCACTCTCTTCCCTCTTTCCAAGTCTATCCACTGTCCTTCCTCTATCAAATAAAGGTATGAAAAGGCCCAAAAATAAATCTTAAAAAAAAAAACAAAACTTTAATTTCTTTTTTTCTGGGGGTAATACATCCCTCCTGTTCCTCCTCCTGACTGTATTGTTGATGCAGTCTGTGACCCAGTGATCATGAATGCTATTGTTTTTTGATCGGACCAAAACACATCTTTACTACATTCCTGCATGTGACTAAGCCAAACAGACAGACAGCAGCATAGAGGGGAGATCAAGTGCAAAAGGTTTCATCTGTATGTGAACAGTAGGATACTACAATATCCTGCATTAACTCTGTGTGGGGATGAATAAAGAAATAATGTTAATGATTGTATCAGTATCATTAAGGATAAAAATAAATAATTGCTGGCTGATATTAGCACTTACAAGGTGCTTTGAAAAAGTAGTGGTTTTGGCCTTGGAACTCTTCCATGGGTGCCATTTTTGCCCAGTGTCTTTCTTATGGTTGAGTCATGAACTCTGACCTTAACTGGGGCCAGTGGGGCCTGCAGTTCTTTGATGTCGCTCTGGTTTCTTTTGTGACCTCCTGGATGAGTCATCATTGCACGCTTAGAGTAATTTTGGTTGGCCAGCGACTCCTGGGAAGGTTCCCCACTGTTCCCAGTTTTCTCTATTTGTGGATAATGGCTCTGACTGTGGTTTGTTGGAGTCCCAAAGCCTTGGAAATGGCTTTGTAACCTTTTCCAGATACTGACAGATTTAAATCACTTTGTTTCTCATTTGTTCTTGAGTTTCTTTGGATTGTGGCATGATGTGTTTCTTTCTGAGATCTTGTAGTCTACTTCACTTTGACAGGTTCTATTTAAGTGATTTCTTGATTCAAAAAATCTGGCGGTTATCAGGCCTGGGTGTGGCCAGTGAAATTGAACTCAGCTTTCCAAAAACTGGGGTTAATCACAGTTAATTCATGATTTAACAAGGTGGGGCAATTACTTTTTCACACAGGTGGGTTTGGATTTTTTTTTCCCCCCCCAAAATTAAATAATCAATCAAACACTGCATTTTCTATTTGCTTGGGTTGTCTTTGTGAAATATAAAAACTGATTTGATGGTCCGAAACATGGGCTGCACGGCGGCACAGGGGTTAGCACTGTTGCCTCACAGCAAGAAGATCCCTGGTTCGCTTCCCGGTCAGGGTCTTTCTGTGCAGAGTTTGCAATGTTCTCCCAGTGCAAACGTGGTTTCTCTCTGGGTACTCCAGCTTCCTCCCACCACCAAAAACATGCTGATCACTCAAAATTAGCTGAAGGTGTGAATGTGAGTGTGCTTGGTTCTGTCTCTATATGTCAGCCCTGCAACTGACTGGCAACCAGTCCAGGGTGTACCCCGCCTTTCGCCCAGTGACAGCTGGGATAGGCTCCAAGAAATGCCTTCATTTCTTTGTCAATAATATCCCAGAGTGGCGCAACAATAGTCTTCAAGCTAAACTGCAGCTTCACTCTGGCTCACTTCAGTGGTATGAGCCCATAAGAGAAACCATTTTTTTTGTTTACTTGCAACTAACATGGATTAGGTTTGCAAAAGTGACATCATGATGCACATTTGTAAAATGTAAAGCTTAGTTAGGTTTGTCCCCAAGAGAACAGGAAAACAAAGTTTAGAATGTTTCTTTTTGTTAAATAGAGATCAGATCGATCACTTCTGATGGATTCTGTTGGCTGGGAAATCTAAGGGCTGATTGGCTTTAACAAACAGATATCCTGTCATTGTTTGATTATCACTGTTGGAAGCTACTATGTCATTAGCACTTATTACATTCTGCCTTGTTTTTGCTGTCCACACAGATTGTTTCTCTTGTAGCTTGCTGATACATAATTGGTCAATAAAACTTTGACTACAAATATACTAGAAACAGAAACAAGAACATTGCTCATGCCGAAAATCCAGACTCCTCTGCACATATTCTACATTTCCATTGAAGATCTTGTACAAAGACATTAGTGGGTGCAACTTTGGTGGAATTAATGGCCAAGAAATGACAAACACATAATCACCCACAGCAAAGTAAGTTTTGCCTGGACGCTTACTGTTGGATTCACCAACATGACCTACAAAGTGGCATCCATTCCCAGAGGCATACGGTACATATCATATATATCAGAGGATGTAGATGATGACTGCCAAAGGGTTCTGCAGTTGTCACTATCACAGTGCTTTGGTGTATTTTTAGTTGAGTCTAATCCAAACATACCTGACTCTCCTACCAGCATTGTGTGTTCAGTGTGCTCCATCACAGCTCTTGCTACTCCAATAGCATTCTTGATTCTCCTCAGGTCTGCAACTGAACCCACCTCCATTGTATCCCTGAGCACAGAGAAAACAAACATTAGCACTGGCTTAATGGATACAAGATCTATCTGCTTAAAAGTAACCTGTGGAGGAGCATGAAGGGGGGTAAACAAAACAGGCCTTAACTTTTTGTAGGAATCTGGCTTTGCTGCATTTCATGAAGAAAAAAATATAAAACCGCAAGGATAAATACAACACTTTATAGCAACACTGCATATAAACATTACTTTGTCTACAAGAACACTGAGTAGGGGAAAGGCTTCAGATCTACTATATGTTCTATAAGTGACCTGTACAGATTGAACAGGTAAACAGATGTTATAAAAATCTTCTTATTTTCTAGTGGCAATTGGAGCCTAGCCATTCAGAGATTTTAGAAAAGAGGAATAAGGAATTTTGACAGAATAATGATATGGTGACATCACAAGGCAAAGGTACTAAGAAAGTTAAAGGTCACATATTTTACCCTTTTAAGACAAGTTTATATTGGTCTCAGAGGTCCCTAAAATATGCCAGTGAGGTTTGATGCTGTGAAAAACACTCCAATACTGGATTTTTGCATGTCTAAAAAAAAACAGTTTCAGCCTTGCTCAGAAGGAGCTGTTTCTGTGTCGGTAGCTTTAAATGTTACTGAGCTGTCTGACTCCACCCCTGGATACACCCCACTCAGGAAATGGTTGTGGCAAAAATCACTTTTTCAAGCTTTTCTAACAAAAATATGTGCCCCTGGGGGAGACATAACTTCACATAACTCAGAAAATGGGATATGAGGAATACCTGAATAGTTAAATACAGAATCAGAACATGAAACTTAGACTTTTTAGCTTTTAATTGTCTGCCTGTCATCACACAAATGTGATTGTTTCTCTGGTGGCTTAAGAAAGGAGTTGTGACAAAGAAGCATAGCAGACAGATGATTCCTCCAGTCTGGTTGTATTATTTTTTTTAAATTCAAGAAGATTATATTTCTCGTGAGTGGGCGTGGCTTTGGCTCATTTAACACGCCCACATCATTCTAGAGCAGATTTACTGCCCCATTTTTCATGATTTTGAGGCTGATATGGAGTTTGACCATTTTTGTGCTGCTGCCAGTGTATGCTAGGGGCAGCAGTGGAGTCCTGTCACATGACATGATGAGATGCTGCGGCGCCGATGTGTTTTGGGATTTACACATAGCTCTCGTATTTTCGCATGTTTACAGCAATTTCATTTAAACATATCTAGTGTCTTTAGGGATTCATTTTAAATTTTGTTTTACAGGAAAATGATAACTAAAATTTTCATCCATTTCTCATGTCAAATATTGTCTTCACAGCTTTGATGCTGTTTCCTGATGAAGATGGACTCCAAATATACCAGTCAGGACAAAGGAGAGGTGGAAATAGTGGAGAATAATTGTAGTCCCTCACAAGTAAGCAGCACAAAAGATGAATGAAACAGAACTGCAGCTTCCTTCTTCCTTATATAGCAGTGTTTGAGGTAACATCTGGTGTTTCCCAGCAACGATAAACATCGTATCTGTCATGGCAGTCAAGACACATCCTGTTACAACTTTAAAATTAAGCATTTCTTTGACAGCTGTTAGACATTTTTATGTTGATGCATCATTCTAGTGAAAGAGGGGAGGATGTCATGTATAGTACTAGAGGAGTAGTTCTTTCTAATATTCATCCACCACCAAAAAAAAGAAGTCTCAAGAATGCCCACAGGGTTAAACTCCCTCACACAAAACAGAAGATTTTAAGACATTTTTAAAGAAGCGGCATTTACTGCAGGGCTGTTCTGAAGGATTTTGTTAAACTGTGCAGGTGTTTCGATTCTCTGCTTCAATCAAAGTGTGCCGGTGTAGCTTCTGTATCACTTATGCAGCTCTATTGGATTGTGTGTGGGAGAGTTTCCTCTCGCTACAATGTATTCATGACTGTGTAACCAAAAACAGAGCTGCAAAATGGAAAAGGGAAGGCTCTATAGGGGAACAACACACAACTTGCTTATTGCTTTCTGTCTATCATTATGAGCTGACATTTGCCTTTCCGAACAACCTCTGAGCACGTAAATGTTTGTACTTGCAGTATTAATAACTTGCTACCTTTCAGAGTCTAATGAGAGTCTTAATTAGGGCTTCATTAGAGACAGGCTGGATGGAAAAGGTCAACCTGTTATGGCTGTAAATGTTTCAAACAGCAGCAAAAATGATATGATAGCTATACAATATGTTGACAAATTCAGGTGCCTAATGAGGGAGGTCAATATTTAGGTCATCTTCAGGAAAATAAAGGTATGGTTTAAATGCTCATTAAAATGTGGTTTCAAGATTTCTCAGAAACTGCTGTTTATTTTAAACTATTTCTTGCTTTCAATTTCAAAATCCTAGCAGTGCTTGAGGTTCCTAGAACAGTGTAATGACACCAGATCACTGATAATAACTGGGCTTAAAATATCTAATATGGTTGGTATGGCACCAGATTACTAGACTTCTAGTCAGCCATTATTGGGTCATTTTTTAGTTTTAGGGTGTTTCCACCCTAATGGTTTGTTTCCTCCGATCTGAATCATGAGATAATTTGTTACACAGCAGCATAACTAAGCCAGCGTTGCTCTGTGTTCACACCGAGTCATCTGCAAGCAGACCATAAATACAGCTGGAGCCAGAACTTTACATGTACTGTTTAAAATGACAACTTGTTTTTCCCTCACTGTCTGACATTAAATTGGACTAAACTTTTTATGTAACTTATATTACATAATTATTACTAATTGCTTAATACAGAATAATGAGAGACATAATTTTATAGAGAATTTTTATTACTTTCTTCAAAGTCCGAGGTTTACATGCATTTCCTTAGTATTTGGTAGCATATATTAAATACTAAACTTATTCTGAGAGATTACTCAATACTTACGGTAGACTGAAAATTATGACATGAACTCAGCCATAAAAACGGTACTTTTTGATAAATGTTTACAAGGTTCAGATGACTCTTGACTTGTCCACTGTGCTGTATGTGAGTCTTTTTAAACTGAAATGAGACAGTGAGGTGCAGTGGTGGACTTATTTTACATTTCTGTGGCTGCAGGGAGATGTTTGTATGGCACCAAAGTGTACTGAAAGGGACAATAAAGCATGAGATTAATGTGATTAAAAAATACATTAACAGTGGAACTTATATTATGGTTGATGCATTCATGCTGAAAGCTCTAGTAATTTTATATTTATACCTTGTATTTGCACTTTGTTTTGCATTAGTGCATGTAAAGTGCAATATAAATAACTATGCCCTGCCTTGCTGAACACCTCTAATGACTATATCTTGTGATCCCTTGGAGCACGATGCCCATGGCATTTACCTACCTTTGCCAAATGGTAAAATTGCTTCTTGCTTAGCACATTAATGAGCAGGACGAACAGAGATTGTGCTTTAACTTTTTATATCTCCAACTAAATTGACAATTTTTATAGGCCTACCTGGGAGTAATGCCCAGGTAAAGTCTATATACAGTCGCTAGAAAAAGTATGTGAACCCTTTGAGATTTCTTGGATTTCTGCATAAATTGGTCATCAAATGTGTTCCGATCTTCATCTAAGTCACAACAATAGACAAACACAGTCTTAAACTAATATCGTGCAAAAAATGATATGTTTTCACGTTTTTATTGATCAAACCATTTAAACACACAGTGCAGGGTGGAAAAAGTATGTGAACCCCTAGGCTAATGACTTCTCCAAGAACTAACTGGAGCCAGGAGTCAGCCAACCTTGAGTCCAATCAATGTGAAGAGATTGGATGTGTTGGTTAAAGCTGCCCTGCCCTATAAAAAAACACACACCAGTGTTGAATTTGCTGTTCTCAAGAAGCATTGCCTGATGCCTGGCATAAAAGAGCTCTCAGAAGACCTACAATCAAGAATTGTAGACTTGCATGAAGTTGGAAAGGGTTAAAAAAGTATCTTTAAAAGTCTTGATGTTCATGTGTCCACAGTAAGACAGACTGTCTACAAATGGAGAAGGTTCAGCACTGTTGCTACCCCCCCCCCAGGCGTGCTCCTCCTGTAAAGATGACTGCAAGAGCACAGCGCAGAATGCTCAATGAGGTGAAGAAGACTCCTAGTGTCAGCTAAAGACTTACAGAAATCTCTGGCACATGCCAACATTTGTGTTGACAAATCTACAGTAAGTAAAACATTAAACAAGAATGGAGTTCATGGGAGGACACCATGGAGGAAGCCACTGTTGTCCAAAAAACACATTGCTGCACGTTTGAAGTTTACAAAAGAGCACCTGGATGTTCCACAGCACTACTGGCAAAATATTCTGTCCATAGATGAAACCAAAATTGAGTTGTTTGGAAGGAACACACAACGCTATGTGTGGAGAAAAAAAGGCACCGCACACCAACATCAAAACCTCATCCCAACTGTGAAATATGGTAGAGGGGGCATCATGGTTTGGGGCTGCTTTGCTGCCTCAGGGCCTGGACGGATTGCTGTCATTGACGGAAAAATGAATTCCTAATTTTATCAAGACATACCCCAAGAATATTGCTGAACTGAAACAGTTTTGTAAAGAGGAATGGTCCAAAATTCCTCCTGACCGTTGTGCAGGTCTGATCTGCAACTACAGGAAACATTTGGTTGAGGTTATTGCTGCCAAAGGAGGGTCAACCAGTCATTAGCCTAGGGGTTCACATAGTTTTCCTACCTGCACTGTGAATGTTTACATGTTTTATTTAATAAAAACATGAAAACATATCATTTTTTGTGCAGTATTAGTTTAAGCAGACTGTGTTTGTCTATTGTTGTGAATTAGATGAAGACCGGAACACATTTGATGACCAATTTATGCAGAAATCCAAGAAATCTCAAAGGGTTCACATACTTTTTCTAGTGACTGTATAGGATATGATGGATGTCAATTACCTTTGTAATATTTCTTATAGACAGCCTGATGAGTGTGAAAAAGGAAAAAAGAGAAAAGGAAAAAAATTAAGCTTGACATTATTTCTGAAGCTCATTTGGCTGTCATGCCAGTGTAAACAAACCACACCAATTTGGAAAACCAAATTTGTTTTGTTTTAACCATGTAAGTTAGGTTTAAAGCACCTTTTATTACCAAAGGATCTCTGCTTCAATATAATAATATTTGCATATTCATAGGACACCAAATGAACCCATAGGACTTAAAAAAGTCAGCATTTGCCAACCCATGAATCTGAATTGACCACTGCTCCTATCCCCCACTCAAGGCATCTATTGATTTAATTCTGACTGAGGATCTTACATTAGTAGTTGGCATTAACACAGTCGCTTATCACAGATGTTTATTTTTTCCTAAACACAACACATTTAACATCCATGATTTACCCATTCATGATCATTGCATCCAGTGTTGTTTCTCCTGTCTCATCCGGGCTCCCACCATAGCCTACACTGCCATCACACTGTTCTGTCTCACAGCGAGCACAGCCTTTCTCCACTGCGTCCAACACTGAGCCTCCGGACTGCAGGACACTCCACGCTACATTAAAACAGAAAACAGTCAGAAATTCAATATACCAAATACTGTAAAATAAACACTGCACCCAGGGTATGAATTTTACACCCACAGCTAGTCCAATAATGTAGGAGTGAGCTCAGGCCACACTGATGTACGAAACTTGGCATTTTGACCTTCTATCTGGAGACAGACTGTAAGGTCACCAAGTACTACAAATCCTGATTTCCTTAAAGAAAGATGCTCTTCCAGGCTGAGAAAGAAAGTTTTGAAAGTCTGCTTTGACAAAGTTTCACATCCTACTTTACAGCAGTTTAAGCAGCAAATTGTCACCTTCCTAAAATATTGGCCTAAGTCATTTTTTGACAAAAATGAGTTTTTCCTCAGTCAGCTCTTTATGATGCTGGCCACCTCTGGTAAAATCACCAACATCCCCAGTTGAACGGACCATGCAATCCTACCCCTTTAGTATAATGCCCTAAGTCAAGAATGTGTCTTAGTCCATTTTCAAGATGGCAGCTGCTTCAAAAAAAAAGAAATTTTACTAAGGAAATAAAGCTTTTGCCATGGTGCCAGACTCATTCCCTATTGGTTAATGATGAGGTTTACTATATTATAGGCCAGGCTATAAAGGCTGCAGTTATTTGTCATTTTAGTCAGCAAAATAGCTAGCTCCATGAAGCTAGCAGTTACTGATAATTAGCAAAGCATGGAGAGGCTTCACATTCTGTGGCTGCAATTAATCTTTTTTCAGAAGTATCACATATTTATGACCATATCAGTGTCAATTTAGTCAACTAAGACTATGACTAAAAATGCTCTGAAATGTGTGAATAACTTAAGACCTCAGAGTTTGGTGTGGTGCATTCACACAGGATAAGCACAAATTTACAGACATTTCTAGAGGAAAACATGAAGGTGCAGCATTGCTGCAGCAATGAAAATGCACAGTGAATTTTTATTTCAAAAATTCATACAAAAATGCAGTGTTGTGCAAATTGCATTCTGAAAGCCCTGCAGCTGAACAGAGAATAGAAGAAAGTCAAGCATCCCTCCCTTAATGTATGAGAAAGGGAGAATGATTGATGTTATATATGAGCCTCTCCTGTTACTTTTAACTGAAGAGAATAGCATATATGTAACTTTGTTAACAATCTACTAACCTCTATTTTTTCTTTCGATCATAAAAAGGAACAGAAAAAGCTGCATGGACAGTTAAAAAAAAAAAACATTATTGCCCCCCTTAATAACCGAGATGCAGATTCATATGAGATTAGTTTTACCTGTGGACCTCTTTGCGCTGAAATATGGTCAGCAATTTGCGCTGAAAATTTGACTCAACAAATTACAGACATGGTTGAGTGTGTACGGGATGTACACAGATGTCCTGCACAATTACTACCAATTACCAGAGGTCCCTGAGTAATACTAGTCCTGTACAAATAGGGTAAAATGCTAGCTAAAAATAGATCTTTGATGACTAAAACTTTGACTTAAAGTAAGTTTAGTTTTCATCAAGGAGATGTAAACTACACTAAAATGCAATTTAGTTTTCGCTGGACTGTCAAAATCCATGTTTCTCCTCTGTGGGTAAATCCATCAAAACAATACATCTCAATGCATCTGTAGCTCTTCTGCCTCTCAGCTGTAGACAGCAGGGATCCCATGATGACAGAGAGCACAGAATGCACCATGGCCCCAGCACTGAAGGACAAGGTGGGCCAAACTACAGCATGAAAGCAAATGAAAGAGCACCAGCACTGGAATGTGGTGTAACGTGACGTGTCGTGGACCATACGTATACAAAACATCTGAGAAAGAGGGCTGATTTTGCAAAATACAGATTTCCAATATTTACAAATTAAAATATCTCTAATACAAGTTCTGGCCCATCTATTATTGACTATTTGAAATTAAAGTAGAAGGTTTATATGATGCCATGAATTATCTTAAGGAAGCCTACTGAATGATCTTAATGGCAAAGATTAATATTGTTGAACAGGACATCATTCATAAACCCTGTGGTACATTTACCTCCAGCTCTCATCAGTTGTTTAAATTCCTTTTGTGATGGTAAGAATTTCTCTGTAACAGAACATTTACTCCTAATCTGGACAGAGGCTGTCCTAATACATGAGAGTTCTGCTTTTATGGTCGAGTGTATGTTCATGTTTTTTGCAGCTTGTGTTTGTGTTCAATCTGTATAGTAATCAATTCAGCTCCTGATTTGCATAACAGGGCAGATGGGTTAAAGGGTGAAACAATGTCCAGTGTGATGTATTCGAGGACACGGGGGCTGTGAGCTGAAGCATTTGGTCACTGATCCCCCGAGTGCTCATGGGGGATCAAAATACCAACTGCCAGCACTGTCACCAGCTTGCCATCAATTTCTCAGACCATGGCTCTGTGTTCAGCAGGATACTAATTCCTCCTATTACTATTTCTCATTTATCCATCCATGAAATTCTGTCCATCTACCATCTTTGGTAAGTGCTATTGTCTCTGGATATAGATAATTTGTTTTTATAAATATAAAACTCAGCATTACATTTTTTCAATGAGTAAAAGCAGCAGAATGGAAGAGGAGATTAGTCTGCTATTGTCAGCTGCTTCTGTAAGCCCTCAGAGGAGAAGAGATCTGCATGGGCGGATCAATACCCTGGACTCACAGACTACTTTTAAAGATCTACCTGCAGAACAGATATCTGGAAATGTTTTTTCATTTTCAGACCCACCCGGGGGAGAGGAGGTGATATCTATGTGATAAATTAAAGGGTATCCATCCATCAGTTGGTGAGATTTTTAAGTGAACTTCAGGTTTGATGTGTTGCTTGAGATGTTTTGAGCACCACTTCTATCCTTTTTTTTTCCCTGGTACGGTTTTCATCTGGTGGAAATCCACTTGACAGATTAGTCACAAGCAATGCTGAAATATTTTCAGTTTCAATTTGAACATGCCCAATGTATCATCCTGAAGGAAATCGAAAAGAGAGGAGGCAGAGCTGGCAAAGGCAGAGATGAAGCTTAGCAGGCTCTGCAATATGTCCATCTACAGCTCTGATGGTTTAATACATGTGTGCAGTTAAGATGTGGTGTAAGAACACTGCCGAAAGAAAACATTGTCTAACCCCTTCACAAAACTACTTCTAACACATGAAGATATAAAAAACAGCTTTAAAAGATGGACAAAATAACGTCAATGGTTAATAGTTTATCGAATCACTGTAGGAGCTTATCAATGTTCTGTTAATTAGCTGTGTGTTGCAGCTCAGCATTTTTTATCTAAATTATTATTAGTAATGAAAAACAGCTGTATTAAACAAAATATTCATACAGTGCATTCAGGAAGTATCCAGACACCCTTCACTATGCTATAATTGTTTCATGACAATGATGGGTACTGCTGACAATCAGCGCAAAATCCATGAGGTCAAAGGAATTGCCTGCATAGCTCAGAGACAGGATTGTTGACAGGCACAGATCTGATGAAGGCTACAAAAACATTTCTGTTGCATTGAATGTTCCAAAGAGCACAGTGGCCTCCATAATTCTCATATGGAAGTTTTGCACAACCAGAGTTGGGCAACCAACTCTTCCAAGAGTTGGTTGCCCAACTCAATCGGGGTGAAGAGCCTTAGCAAAAGAGGTGACCAAGAATCCAGTGGTCACCTCCCCAGAGATCCTTTTTGGAGATAAGACAAAGTTCCAGAAGGACAACTATCACAGCAGCCCTCCACTGATCTGGGTTTATAGGAGAGCACCTTTGCACTGAGCAGAGGGTTTCTTCAAGCCACTCTCCCACAAGCCCAGATTAGTAGAGGGCTGTAGTGATAGCTGTCCTTCTGCACCTTTATCCCATCTTCACACAGGATCTCCAGAGCTCAGTCAGAGTAACTATAGGGTTCTTGGTCAAAATTGCTCAGTTTGGGGGACCACCTCTTGAATGAGTCCTGGTTGTGCAAAACTTCCATGTAAGAATTATGGAGGCCACTGTGCTCTTTGGAACCTTCAGTGCAATAGAAATGTTTTTGTAGCCTTCATCAGATCTGTGCCTGTCAACAATCCTGTCTCTGAGCTATGCAAGCAGTTCCTTTGACCTCATGGCTTATTTTCTTTCTGATATTCATTGCCAGCTGTGAGGCCTTCTTTAGAAAGGTGTGTGGTCTTTCCAAATCAAGTTCTATCAATTTAATTTACCATAGGTGGAAACTAAACCTGAGCTAAATTTCATGTGTTTTTTGCAAATGTGAGAATACCTCTGTCAGTGGGATATTTCAGTTTTTCATTTTTCAAAAATTCTCACAAAAAATATCTAAAATTCTGTTTTTACTTTTCACTGTCATGATGGGTACTGAGTGTATATTAATGAGAAAAAAAATGAATTTAAACTGTACAACAGGCTGCAACATAAGAAAATTGAAAAGAGTGAAGGGGGTCTGAATACTTTCTGAATTCACTGTGGTATAAGAGCCATTTAAGCTTAGATCATAACATGTTCATTATTCTGATACCATCACCACAAGTCATTGAGAGAAGATTAAAGAGCACTGAGCTGCACGGTGAATCATAGAATGGTTGTTGATATTAATGTATTTTCTTCAACCACAGAGACTGTGAGGTATAGATAAGGCATCTAGTCAAAGCTGTAGTATAGATGTAATCATGTGGCTTTACCATTCAGCAAAGGCCGGGGCCTTCATGCTCCCTTGAGGCATAGTCATTATAGGTGAGTAATCATACATGGAGTATAGACCTACATCAAAATGATTTTAGTCATAAAAATCAGTGTTTTAGTATAACTCAGGTGCCCAGAACGCATATTACAAAGAAACAAAATAGAAAATAGAATAGAATGATTAACCCTACAGAGCAGATGGACTGGCATTTTATGATAGAAAAAGGCGTTCTCTGTCTTCTCCTGACCTGCTTCAGCATGGGTTTGTGATGGTTATGGGGGTTTTCTATTGCAAGCTGGTGTATACAATAGCAGCAATCACTGATGGGGTAAGCAATAGAAAAGTGGCAGTTTTATCAGAATTGTGCAACATTTCTTTATTAAAGCTAGAGCAAAGAGCTTAACCATGAGCTCGTATTGGCAAAGAAGATGTTTTCAATCTTCTTCAACTGGCCTCAGCATAAGTTTTTCTACACATCATGCTCCACTGTTCATGCACTATGGCAGAGTTTGCCTGATGTTAATTCTTGAGCCGTGCATACCTACAACCTGATTCTGTCTTGTTGTCCTGATAGGTCATAAATGTGACAGACAGAACATTTGTCCAATCACCTTCAATAACATAAAAAAAAAAAAAAAAAAATCTGCATTTGTGGCAGTGGAACATTTATTACTCTTATAGTACAATAGTTGGTTTCCATAAATTGCACCTCACCTTGATGAACATTAATCTGTTGAGATGTGGAAACCTAATATTACATATATTCTTACTCATTTACAAAGTGATGAGTATCATTTTTTCCCATTTGGTTCTATGCTATTCTCTAGCTTTGTCAGTTAAAAAGAGATGCGTCTTTACTGTCTTCAGTACCTGTGATTGCTTTTATCAGCCATAGCTACTGAAGGGCTTTATATTGCTCTTTACCTGGGGCCTCCAAATCACTAAAACTGCCTTTGGTTTGTAGTTTGCAAAAACCTATCCTTAATGACATTGTTAAAATAGCATGTTATATTAAACTTCAGTTGAAGACGATGATAATCAACCTCCGTTTTTCATTTGGGATATCACAGCCCAGTCTTTAATTCTTTCGTTGCAGTTTTATGTAAAACATATTTTCATGAATATCAGAACTTCACAAACTCATGAAATATTTTAATCTTTGCTCAAGACCAATCACTTGGTCACATCATGTCAGCCAAGCTTGACAACTGAACATTTTTATGATGATACTGTCATTGTACTTGTATTTACTGTAATTTTCCTGTCTAATTTAATGGTTTGTATAGCTATTCTTACACATATTTGTTCGTTTTTATGTGTTTGCAATGCTTTGGTTTACAAACTTTGGTTAAATACCACACTTATAATTAATTTTGACATATTTGAATTCACTGCCTCTTCAATGATCGGGCCTCTAAAACATATAAATAAGCATTCTTCTACAGGGTTGTCATGAAAAATAAAACTTAAAAGTTGTTGTGATGCTAGGCAAATCCAGTGATCATGTTTAAGTCCTTGGCAGTCTTGTACTGGTTATCATATTATTTCTTCATGATAACAAAATGTCTGCCTGATTTGCAAAGTGCAATAATGTAATACTAAAATGCCCATTTCGGTGCTATTCAGACATTGTGCAGGGGTTTACTTGCAATTTTGATGTGCTCATTGCTTTCCCTGCACCTATCTGATAAAACGGGTCAAAGTTTGGGCATTTTCGATGCTGCTGATGATTTAATAATAAATATTGTATCGGTTTTTTATGAACCGCGGGGCCAAGGTATTAATCATGCTGTCAAAAGGAGGGAAGAGGGCTTTACTTCCCTCTAAGGATATCACAGCTGACCCCTGCTGTACTTACTCAATTTGTATCTCTGGTTTAATGCCATTGTGCTCATATTAGTATATTTTTAATTTCTTCTACAATTACGCTTTTGTCTGGATGCGCACGCGTGTTTAAAAATCAAGTATCTACATGGGTTTGCACATTTTCGCAACTTTGTCACATGATTGAACTTTAGCCTGAATAATTCGTGTAACATGTATAACGACTGCACAACAGCCTACCTGCAACCGTAGCATTCTTGAATGGCCACGTATTGATAACGAGAGGTAGAGATGCATGTCCGAGAGGAAAAAGTAGAGTTAAAATAGAAATCAGCAGTGGTGAAAACATAGTTTCTTCAGAAACGATCCGTCTACATTACAACAACCAGATAACTTCTGACATTATTCCCTATTCATTTCTAATTTATCACCGGAATCTCTATTGATGTTTACTCTCTGGAAGCCTGCCAAATAGAGCCAGCTTTGACAATTTTATATTTTCTAAAATGTTTTTCCAGTGTATTAAAAGAAACACTTCGACCCAGTGTAACGTTACATTCAAACTTCCTTGTTGTGTCATGTGCTTAGTGGGCGGAGTCTTCCTTAAAGGAACAGCGTCAATATGTGAGAAGTGTAATCTGTAATGCATCGAAATGACTTTTTTGTTTATATCAGGTGGATTTAAGATATATAATTTACTTTAGAAAGCAATACTATTAGGTTCATTGATAAAACAAGTGCCATTCATGCAACCATTGCAGCTGTGTCCTACTCCAAAGAGATTTTAACAAGTTTGTGTCGGTTATCATAATGTTGGTATGTAGTTTGAAGAGACACTGTTTTGAAGTGATTAAGAAGTTAAAATATATATATATATATATATATATATATATATATATATATATATATATATCAAAGCTGCAGGTGCATTAAAAAAACGTTTTAAGAGCTAGATTTATTATTTATTATTTATTATTTATTATTCATTTGCTAAGGACATTGGGATATTTTCCAAATGAACAAAATCTAATCATGCTAACTTAGGTAAATTATAACTAAGTAGGTTGATGTGTACTATTCTTTTGTCCTTTTATCTACTATTTTTGTTTTTTTAATAAGTGTGTGTGTGTGTGTGTGGGTGTGTGTGTGTGTGTTTGTGTATATATATATATATATATATACATATACACAGTGCTTAACTAATTTATCAGACCACCCTAACCAAAGTAAGGTTTATGCCAGCGCTGCCCTAAATTAACAGCATTGGTAATTACCAAAATCATTTTTTTATGTTTCTGCAATGGTTAATACACCAATATGTAGAAGCTCTTTAACCCAAATCATATTTTTTTATGCTAAAATATTATTTTTGTTATTCATGAATTTTCAAATTTACTGATTTACAAAAAAACTGAAAAAATAGTAAAACACATTAATATTTCTTTATTAAATTGTCAAATTATAGTCATTTACTTGCATTCCTGAACAGAAAAATGAGTTTTAGTGGTTGAATGTTACGCTTGATTAATTTCTGACTTCTCAGAGAAGCCCAGTGAGCCGGCTCAAATTTGGGTGAATTCAGTTTGAAATCCCTCATTCCTGTTCAAAATGTTGTGAACCTGGAGAGCTCACTGAAAGGAAAGAGTCCATGCACTATATAAAAGGCACATAAACATTTTTTGTCACCATCTAACATTAAATCAGATTAAACTTTTCCTGTTTTTGGTCAATTAGGATTACCAAAATTATTTCTATTTGCTAAATGCCAGAATAATGAGAGAGACCATTTTTTAGACAATTTTTTATTATTTTCTTGAGAGTCAGAAGTTTACATACATTTCATTAGTATTTGGTAGCATTGCCTTTAAACTATATGACTTGGGTCAAATGTTTTGGATATGCTTCCACAAGCTTCTCACAATAGTTTGCAGGAATTTTGGCCCATTCCTCCTGGCAGAACTGGTGTACCTGAGCCAAGTTTGTAGTCCGCCTTGCTCGCACATGCCTTTTCAGCTCTGCCCATACATTTTCAATGGGATTGAGATCAGGGCTTTGTGATGGCCACTCCAAAACATTGACTTTGGGCGCAAATGGCAACCCATTTGCGCCCAAGCTTTAACTTCCTGGCTGAAGTCTTGAGATGTTGCTTCAGTATGTTCTTTCCTCATGATGCCATCTATTTTGTGAAGTGCACCAGTCCCTCCTGCAGCAAAACAACCCTAAAACATGATGCTGCCACCCCCCTGTTTCACAGTTGGGATGGTGTTCTCAGGCTTGCAAGCTTCCCCCTTTTTTCTCCAAATGTAACGATGGTCATTATGGCCAAAAAGTTCAATTTTAGTTTCGTCAGACCACAGAACATGTCTCCAAAAATTAAGGTCTTTGTCCCTGTGTGCATTTGCAAGCTGTAATCTGGCTTTTTTATGTTTCTTTTGGAGTAATGGCTTCTTCCTGGGAGAGTGGCCTTTCAGCCCATGTCAGTACAGGACTCGTTTGACTGTTGATAATGACACACTCTTACCAGCTTCAGCCAGCATCTTCACAAGGTCTTTTGCTTTTGTTCTTGGGTTGAGATGCACTTTTCGGACCAAAGCACGTTCATCTCTGGAACGCAGAACCCGTCTCCTTCCTGAGCGGTATGGTGGCTGGACATTCCCATTGTGTTTATACTTGAGTATAATTTTTTTAACAGATGAACGTGGCCGCTTCAGGCATCTGGAAATTGCACCAAAGGATGAACCAGACTTGTGCAAGTCCACAATTCTCTTCCTGATATCTTGGCTGATTTCTTTTGATTTTCCCATGATGTTACACAAAGAAGCAGTGTGTTTCAGGTGTGCCTTAAAATACATCCACAGGTGTGCCTAGAATTAACTCAAATGTTGTCAATAAACCTATCAAAGGCTTCCAAAGACATGACATCCTCATCTGGGCTTTCCCAAATTGTTTAAAGGCATAGTAATCTTAGTGTATGTAAACTTGTGACTTTGAAGAAAGTAATAAAAATTGTCTAAAAAAATCCTTTTCTCATTATTCTGGCATGTAGCAAATAGAAATAATTTTGGTAATCCTAATTGACCAAAAACAGGAAAAATTTAATCCGATTTAATGTTAGATGGTGACAAAAAAAAGTTTATGTGCCTTTTAATATAGTGTATGTAAACTTCTGGTTTCAACTGTATATATATATATATATATATATATATATATATATATATATATAAACCAACATTATAGGCCTACCTCAGAAGGCTACATAAAGCTGCATTATATCAAGAATGAAAAGGCTCTCTAAAAATGAAATCTGTGCACAATGTTTGCCAGCTGGACAATCTGCCAACTACAGGCTGTACTCTGGTACTATAAGTGGTGCCTGACTGAACCAAATGAGTCTCTTCATTAGCCTCAAACCATTAGCATCAATGAGATATATTTTATGGTTTCTCTAAACATGTATTTGCAATGTGCTAGAATGTGTATTTTTGGTTAAGTAGGCAGATTAATGCCTGCAGTCATGTTTAATGTCCTTCTTGGGAGACGGCGACTTAAAGTGACCAGCAAGATACAGGAATTTAAAAGCCACATTGTCTGAGGAATGTAAAATGTGCTCTTAGACATCTGCATTTTCTTTTCTTACTAGATAATGGTAATTTACCTACAAGCTAAGATAACTCATCTGTACCGGTAAGTGTTCTCATCAGCAAATTATCATCAGCTACATTGCAATGAATTTAGTGATCTTACTAAACATGCTCTATGTGACATGCAGGCATTTACTAATGCCAGCTATTATGCTATATAACAGTATGCTCCCATTAATCAAAGTACCACAGTGGGTAGCACTGGCCAGTGGACAAGTACAAATCCAGGAGGCAATCTGATATGAAGTTTCACAAAGCACATAGTGCTGGTTTATGTAACATCAAGCAGTTCATAGTACTGCTATGCCAACTCATCTGTATAATTTAAAGGACTGTCAAAGGAACAGGACCATCCTTAAGAAAATTAACGTCAGTTGGTCTTTTCCTGCTGTGACAGATGGAAAAGCCTCTGTCAGACAGGAAAATTGACTTTAATTGAAATCACCTTTACCTTCTCAGAGTAACTTGTGCTTTGTGTGTGACATTCAGTTTTTTCTGCCTTTTAGATCTCTGAGAAATCCCCTTTCCTGGCAAAGAGTTTGTATTTTCAACATATCTTCACTGAAGAGCTGAATGAGCATTTACCTAAAAGGAGTAGGTGACTGGACAGCACCTATTCATTGAAAGCAACATCCAGTCTATCATACAGGTGTGCAGAGACCTTTGCAACCTTACAGTTTATTCTGCCTGCCCTTATTATTCACACCAGAGAGCTCAGACTTCACCACTTCAGGGCAACATGCTGATGCGTCTCTGTGCTGCTGGCAGCTTTGGACCACAGTGACTTTTCCAGGGGGCTCATTCACTGCAGAGGTGCCGGGAAACCTCAGTATGTATTTTTCTGCTTGTGCTTTTAGTAGATGTCTTGGCTCAGGGCATTCTGTTTGTGCTTGGCAAATGTTAGCAAGCTGACTAAGCTGCCCTTATTGCTGGCTGTTCCTCAGTCTGGTTTAAGCTTTTCTGCTGTGTTTGATACAGAAACCGTTCGTTAAATTCATGAGACTGTTGTGCAGTCTTTGTGACTGTTCTGCAGATTGGCTAATAGTTGATGTCATAAGACCCTTGTTTTCTTCTCTAACAAGCCACTACATTTTATTTGGTTTCTTTTTGGCAGACCTCACAAAACCTTAAAAACTATTTTTGTTAGTTGGATTGTGATTATTCCTATTTGTATTCTAAGAAAGTACTTTTATCCAGGACTATTTTCCTTAAAGTTTTTTTTCTACAGCTTAAAGTCCATGTAAAGGATAAATCAGATAAGTCTTTAACACACTATGTATGTTGGAGAAAAGAAGGTTGCTGTAAATATGTGAAAAGACTGAGTACTGTGCTTGACATAGGGACAAACAGGTGTCTTGACATTTGCACTAGTGTTCCTTTGCGTAATCCCACCAATTAGAGTTACAACGGCATAATGACTGAGTGCATCAGCATCTTTGGTCCATCTACTTGATCACAAGTAACTTCAAGATTCAGTATTACAGTCTGAATTTTTGGTAGCCTTAATTCAGCAAGTGCATTATCTCTGGATGCCAAAATGTGAAGAAGCTGAATTGAAGTTTATTATTATTATTATTATTATTATTATTATTAATAATAATAATAATAATGCTGTTTTTTCCCCTTTTTTCTGTATTAAGATGAAAACCAGATGTGGTTCATGTTACGGTAGATCTTTACTTTTGTCTTATGCAAAGTGTAGGGCTGGGTGATATGGCATGAAAATAAAATCTCAGATCTTTTCACACTAAACGGATTCATGATTTTAATAAATTTTGTTTCCTGCTTCATTAAAAAAAAAAAAACAAAAAAAAAAAAAAAAAAAAACAGATTAGAATAATTTAACAAAAACATTTTTCTCCTATTCTGGCAATAAAATTGAAAAAAATAAACTGGATTTCCATTTTGGGATTGTGAGCTACAAATTTGTCTTTAATAGTGCACTATGTAATTTTAGTTAAGATTAATATTAGCAGTAGCATGGGCATAATATTTGTATCATACAATCTGTCACTATTAAGGACAAAGTTCACCTTTGTTATTTATACTAGTCCTTTCTTCATACAAACAACGGAGCTATTCAACATATAAAATAGGAGAGATACAATCATGTAAAAAATAGGCCACATTACCCCATTTTTATTGATAAGATTTTTTATTTTGTCAATTTGGCTTATTGTGAAACTTATTTTTAAGGTACAGTGTGTAAAACTGGGAATATCAGTGACATCTGATGGTCAGATTCAGATTCTTCTTGCAAATGGCAACCAGTGGAATTAAAAACAAATGTGTATTTGTTTTTTGGTCCCTTCTATCATACTGCATGCAAGATGCAAAAATCCAAGATGGCGGAGCTGTGGAACCCTCCCTGTGTTTGAAGAAAGTGCTTATTCTAATTCAATAAAGATAAAATGATTTTAGATGTTGATGTGTGATTGAACAGTAACATGTTGTTTCTGACCAGTCCGTCCTGTACTCAACCAGACCAAGCCTGAGGGCAGCAGGGAAGGAAGTTCAAGGGAAAATCTAAACTTCAATTTTACAAAATCTTGGAAATACATGAATACAATTTATCAAACAAATTACCTTATCTCCCAAGCCAAGCATAGTGTTGCTCAATGACACGACCATTACAACAACCAATAGGCCAGTCTTTGCAGGAAGCTGCAACGTAATAAGTTGAATAGGTGAAAGGATGTTTAGTTCTCCTGGACTCATCTTTATATTGAGATAAAGTGGAGAAGGATCAAACGTGGACAGAAATGACTGTGGCCCTCAGTATCCCTCAGTTAGTATGCTATAGCAAGGTAGAACTTATTAGCTAGTGAGCTATAGCATTCTCGTTGGCTATTTTGAGGGCTGCAGAAATTTCATCCACTTCTTTATTTCCACTCTAGATACAAAGTCGAAGGCCCTTCAAAGAGGCTTGTCTCCAAAACTCTGCCAGTTATCCTTCTTTTTTTGTTTTGGTATGATACGGAGTTTCCACCAGGTCCATAATGTAAAATAATCTCCTAAGAAATCTAAAGTAGTTGTATTCTTGCAGTTAGTGACCCTGCAGTACCCCTAGTCTTTGTGAAATCTTGTCAGCTCTGTGAGCTGTTGAAACATTGTCTAGATGTGAGAGGGTGTCAGATGTTAAGTCTTTCTAAAGTTTTTTTCTGTCTTCTTGTGTATGGAAGGCATAAGAAAAAGTGTCAGATGGATATAAATCATCAAAACAAAAGAACAACAAAAAATAACATAAAAAGGAAAATAGCTGAGGGTTTTTTTCTGCAAAGGTGCACAGAAAAGAGATGACCCATTTGTATTGAGTGTACTGTAACCCAAATGTTTCATGATTGATTGTGTAATATGTCTGAAAGCTATAAATAAGGGGCAGACAATCAATACTGAAGCCCAGATGAGTCTACACTATTCTTTTCTGCTGTGTATGTATCATATAGTGGCAGATCCGTTTCAGCACTGTGCTTTACAACTTATTGTTCATGCTGTTCATAAAAACAAATTGCATAACTGCAGTTGCGGTTTGCTCCTGGCTGCTGCTCACAGACAGAGTATTAGTCTTTTTAAATAATGATGAATTTAAACATTTAGAGTAAGTAGTTTGTCTTTTGATTACAAGTCACAAATCAAACTTAAATTTCCTTGGAGAATCCCTTTGGCATGCAGTAATCAGTTAGATGCCATCATGAATCATATCCACATATGAATCTATACCAGTGTTTCATCAGTCCTCTCTGCATCTCCTTCGATTTACCTCCTGGTTTGAAGCACTTGATTGTGACAGAGTGATGAAAACAGGCTGGGGTGAAAAGTTTTGGCATACTCTCCAAGTCGTACCATATGGCGCTGCCTTGACATGACACATCTCCTGCTGGGTGTGGAATTTGTCTTTCAAGTTCCTGGAATAACACATCCCTGCAGAGGAGGCAAAGTGTCCCTCAGAACAGACAACTTAATAGAATTGGATCCTCTCATTTCATACCAAACAAGAACAAAGCAGGGGCCAGGCACAGAAACTAACAATATAGTCTAACCTTGAGACGTGGACGCCAACAGCATGCCCTCTTTTACATTATTCATATGAAAAATACAATTTTCACTTATATTTTATTCATTGGTTTTTCCTTAAACAATGGGAAGTCCTGGTGTGATTTTGGCATGGGTGTCTGACAGGGAGGAAACGGATGACAAAGAAATGGAGTATTATTACTTTCACTGGTGTTATTGATCAAAATTAGAGAACAGCAGAGAAAAGAAAAGCTTTTAAATAATGACTTCATCCATCACTGATGTCCTTTTGAATTGTATCATTATCCTTTATGATAGTCACAGAGGGCAAACATATTGTCAGTGTGTCACCTTAAAAAACAGGTTTAGATATTCAATACACTGCTCTGCTGTAAAGAATATCTCACACAGTCTGCTTACAGACTGACAGCTGCTGAATAACTAAGGTTGCAATATAGCAGAGGAGATTGAAATTACAGCCAGAGTCAAAGAATATTTCTGATGCTGCAACCAATATACCTGTAGATACACAAGAGTTAAAAAGAAACAGAATAACACCACCTGCCATTTTCATGTATAGGATGAACATAAAAATTGGATTTCTCATATGCGTTTTTTTTTTTTTTTTTTACAATAAATACATATTTCCTTGATGTAAATACCTCTAAGTTACATGAATGGCTCCCTACCACACCCGTTGTAATATGATTGTTACATGATCAATACTGACTTTGAATTTGGGGAGTGTTTTAAAAAATGTCAAGTGTTTGTTGTCTTAGTGATTCAGACATTACTAGGGGTGCTATGATCATAACTAAAGTTAAAATAATTCAGTTTCTGCTATTTTCTTTTAACCACAAAGGCTGAATTTAAAAGAAAAGGGGCATGTTGATGATAAATTGCAGATATAAGTATAAGAAAAATTACATCCTTTATACAAAATTAGGTGGTATATGTGTCGTCACATGCATAGCCTCAACAGTTGACCCACCAAGTGAGGGTAAGGGTGTCTATGGAAGTGCAAACTGTTTTACCAAACCAGACCACCTGATGAAAATGCAGCTAAAGCAACCCAGGCTTCACTAACAGCCAGTGAGTGCCACAGACTGATTGGTTGTATGCCAAGTCCCATTGATGCAGTAATTCATGCAAAAGGAGTACATAAATAATTTCACAAAAGGTCAACATTTCTACATTATATATCCTTTTTAGGGCCCAAGCACCAATGGTCAGAGAGAACCCAATTGTATCTGTATGCCTCATTTTTCTGTCAGTAGAATCGCTAATTTGGGGGCTTTAAAAAACTCAAAAACTCACCAAACTTGTCCCTCAGTGAAAATTTAGGTATTTTGGTGTATTTTGTGCAGGTCCATCTAGCCCCAAAACTTTGATAGGGGACTGGGTAAGAGCTACATGCATGAAAATCAGTAGATATATGCATAGTAACAAAAAAAAAAAAAAAAAGTCTCATGAGACCATGCTCTGAAATGTACAGGAAGTGCACTACAAACAGCTAAAGGTCAAATTTTAACATTTTTGGGTAATTCACAAGTTATATATTTTAACAACCTATTCACTGAACATGGAAGATTTCCAAGACTGAGAATGAGAAACTATTCTATCTGACGTTGTCAAATGATACAGAAAAGTTCCAGATGATTATCAATATTAGTGTAAAAACAAATGAGCTATTGTTTTTTTTTTTTTTTTTTGCTCAGCTGGACCAATTTTTACTTTGAAGACAGATATAGAGTCATTTTCTCATATCACAAAGCTTTTTAAGCTATTTTTCTCCTCTTGATAAATTAGGGAACGACAGCATTTTTAATTTTATCAGAATTTAAGCAATCTCCTCCTTAAAGTCTGGATTCTTTTGGACAATTTTTGTTATTTCATGCAAACCAAACTGGGAACACTGACAGCAAACAAAACCAGCATGATGTGAGTTCAAAGGCAGCAACATTTAATCATTTATTATTATTTATTTTGTTACTGAACTCAAACTTCTTTGTGGGTCTGTTGCAGAAACCTAAAAGAGCAGTTTATGACAGTGTTTACTTTGGGGAAAACCATCTCGGTGAAACTTTTTATACCCAGATTTTTGACTAGTCAGCAGTTTTTGGTTCTTCCTCTGAACACAGAAACAAACACTTTGTTTCCTGTCACCTTGAATGCCAGCAATGTCAATTAGCTCTTTTTGTCCATCTTTCCACTGAGTCCAAAACAGATGGTTCGAAGGTCTGTCCAACAACTTGACTTTGTAACACGATCACAAATGAAGACGTTCTGACAGAAGGATCGACAGGTCTGCTGCTGGAAGATGAGGTGACATTCAAAGGCAATAAAAAGGGTAAACTGCCTGTGAGGTAAGATGGGATACCAGCTGTCAGCCACAAGAACAAGAAAAGAACTCTATTGGCTGGCATAGACAGAAGAATTCAGCTAAACAGATCTGTGTTCAGAGAAAAATATAACCTATCAAACAACATCTGTCAATGAAGTACTCACAACACAGATTTTTTTACATTAAGTCACAAAGAAACTTAGGGAATTATCCATTTTTTCTCTTTAACGTATAGCCAAGAATCCTGGTTACTTAGCTAATTGCAAATTTATGTACACACCTTCTCTCTCAGTCATTTAATGACCAACTGTGCCATTCATTTCCCATGCATTAAACAGCTGTTCAAATGACTGTGACTGAGAGGCTTTGAAATTTAAGTCAGTGAGAAAATCTTGTTTTAATAGGTAAACATTTTATAAAGGTGTTTGAATCAGCAGCTGAAGTACAAGCATTCTGACACATTAAGAAGAAAGCAGAGATACCTGATTTGAAACAGATTCTAGTACACACAGAAGTGATAACTCAACATGTTAGCATAAATATGAAAGTACACACAAATTCGCATTTATTTAGGGTTTTATGCCTTTATTGGGCAGGACAGAGGTAACCTTACAAAGCTGATGGATTGGCCAGATTACATCTCTGTCATCAGACAAATCTATATTGCAAAGCTCCAATCTAAGTCTGGACCAATCAGTGTCATTTGAGGAGAACGAGGTGGTAGCTATGCGTGTGGTTTAGTTGTACTGCAGGCTGGAAGTAATGGCTGCCGCTGTAGTAGCAGTTAGCTTGGAACTGGACTAGATTTCTTCATTAAATGAAGAGCAAAGAACCATACTGACCACTTTTCATGGCAGAAAAGATGTTTTTGCTCCTTCCCAGACCTGATTAGGCATGGGTTTGCAATAGTAAGATGTGGTTTTGTTGTATTGCAAGCTGGTAGCAATGACTGCTGCCAGTGAAACAATTGGCTTGGATGTATATTAAGCTGCAGTTTTTATCAGATCTGGACAATCTTTCTTTATTAAATGAGAAACAAAGAACCACACTGAGAGCTTTTTCTTAGTGAGGATGTTTTGGCTCTTCTCCCAACCAGCCTCAGAATGGGCTTGATCCTCCGACAACCTAACCTTGCAAAGCAGACGGATACGCCTGTTTCGATGTTTCTCACTGGCAAATCCATCTCGCAAAGCTCCCATCTCAACTGTTTGGGCCTGGTTAGAAAGTGACAGAACCAATCAGCTACGAGGGGCAGTACTTTCAGGTGTGGCAGAGTTGAGACGTAAGCAAGCAGCAACAAGAGGCCGGTGCAATTATGGCGGAAGAGCTTAGCGTGAATGCTGCTAAAGTGCCAGTTTTATCAGAACTTGACTACATGTCTTTGTTAAAAGAAGAACAGAGAACAGCAGTGAGTAGTTTTCTTTTCAAAAACGACAAAAGCCGTGTACTGACAAGTCTACAGTTGCCATGGTTTGCGTTATTCCTCGGTATCTGTGCACGTGCACCTTGGTTGCAGCTGCATTACTTGTTTTATTGCTTTGATCAGCCCGTAAAGATGTGACAGACAGAACGTTCATCCAGTCACACTCAGAGTTTTTTTCAAATCCTCTGCCCTTTAACGCTTAGTATTGAAGGTTTCCCATCTGGCATGTCAAGTTACCGACAACCTCCACCATTTGTAAACACAGCTGAGCTCTTGTTACTTACCAGAGCTCCATGTGCCTACTACCTTTTGTCCTGATCAGCCTGCACGAATGTGACAGACAAAACATTCGTCCAATCACCTCCCAATAATCTTTTGAAAAGTCCTGCCTGCGTATCTGGCATGTCAGGTTAGGACAGTGGTTAGAGTCCGTGGCACCACCAGCTGTAATCCTTCATACACTGTGCATACAGTTTTTTGCCAGAATATACATATTCTTTAATGAAAATAAAAGCTTGACAACAGCTGATGGTAGTTTAATTCAGTATCTCTCCTCTTCCTGTTCATGAGTTGCAGTCTGTGCTGCGTCTCACAAATGTCATGAAGCTGCCAGCGCGTGTGTGTAAAAGTAAAATTGCGTGTTCGTTTTCTACTGTGTAGGGTAATAGACTACTGACTGTGTGACTGTATATTGCAGCCTGTGGGTAGGCAGGCTAAACAATCGTCAAATCCACGTATCATATCTTGACTTGTGCGCAAAAGCATTATACCATTTAACACTCCACCAGTCACAGACAATCAAGCGCTAATTAGCTAAAATCAACATTAGCAGCGAGAGTTAATTTCAGCTAACAAATTGGACAAACATTTTTAAAGGCAAAAGATAAAATCAGCTGTCATCAGCAGCAGTCATGACTCTGAAACAACAGCTGATGCACCTGCTGACATTGAGTTACTGGTCATCTGTACAGACAGATGAGAGCTGAGATGAAGTTAGCAACATCCGCAAGCAGGATGCTATCATTGGGTACCCGAATCACAGAAGGACTAACAGGACAGACCTGAGAGAAACAGACAGCAGTTCATCCATGTCAAAGTGTTGCATATTGCTGTATTAAGGTAAGACGATGTATAATTATAAATTTGGCCGCCATGCCAAACATGAACTCTTTATTTTCGCTGCCCATAATTATTTTTGGGTGCATTTATAGCTTTATTACAAGATAAAAACAAGCTGTCAGCAGATCATTCAGTGACACCTGAAGTACGTGAATTCTGCCATGCAGGCTCTGGTTTCATACTTTCTGCGTTCGTATTTGGCATGATATGATTAATGTTAAGTCACGCAGCTACTAATGCGGGCATGTGTGCTGTGAACTGTGGAAGCAGTCCACATCATTTAGTTGTGTGTGTGTTTGTGGGCCCATTTGTGTGTGTTGGCGCAGATTCTCCATATTGAATCCAAACAGGGGAGATGTGTTGGTTGACAGTTACGCACATGATCTCATCCTGTCCTGAGCCGAGCACAGCAGCTGATTTTAGAGTTATGTCTGAAGAGAGTGTGAAGTTATGACTGACTTAAAGTTAAACCCTGTGCACCAGCTGGACTTAAGCTGCTCTTATGTTATGACATGGTGTAACCTTTTATGCCAGGGATGAGCTGGCGCAAGTTTAAAACATCGGATGTAACTATAGTAAGAGCAGGAAACACACAACAATGTTCATAAAACGTGGGACCTACATGTGGAATACAATGGCAGCGCCATTCTCTGATTTTTCCATCTTCTGGCTTTTCATTACTTACATTGACAGATACGTTTCTTGTAACTGGTTCAATTTCTCTTGTAACTCTAGCTGCTCTTCTCTTTGCTGCTCCAAAAGCTATCTGATGTTTTAAGGGGCAATTTTCTGGCTATGCGTGGTTATTCTGAGTTTTGGTGCAGTACTTGCAGCGTTAGTGTCTCTTTCTCTTTCTCTGCACCTGTTTGTAGGTGCGCTCTTGTCCTAGAGGTGTCATTCATGCGCTGAAATGGTTATTGTGCGTACGTTGAATTGTCATCCTGGCAGCACCACTGGTTAGAGTTGTGAGAGTGGGGAATAACATGCAGAAAAGGAACTACATTTGGATATAGATCTAGGGCCTACTTGTTTTAAAGACTGTAGCCTTTGAACATGGGATACAAGAACCAGCCAGCATACACCAGGCATTGTGGGTGTCCTTTTTGACACTATGGGTCTGCTACTGCCTGTAACAAAGTGCTGCCTTCATTTTCGCCTAATAAACTGTCATGTCAGATTGGTTTTTCCACATATCCATGGCATGGGAGCTCTAGGGGCAACCTTTATTGCTTCCTTTCTGTTTTAAAAATGGACATTTTTGAATCAGTGCATAGGATTGGGTGTAACCATCATCTAATACCGTTAAACCATCCCAAAACCTTCCTGCAGTCTATTGCATTACCACCAGGTGTTTAAAAGTCCCATAATAGAAGAAGCAGGTGGATCAAGAACTCTATGGCATTCATGTGTGGCCGGCAGCCTTTTTGTCCCTACTCAACTCCCGTAATCTTAGTCATGCGGTTCAGTCTGTGACGGCACCTCCCACTTCCTCACTTTACATGCAGGTATTTTACTACTAGCGTACCAGCATACCTGTTGTCCTACATTGTCTTATGATGTTTTGTGTGTGTGTGTGTGTGTCACAGATTCTGGTGCTGTAGTGTTGGAGCTGATGATAAAACAGTTACTGCTGCTCTTCTAAGGTATATAAATTGTTTCCCTAGTCAGTATATTGCGGAAATTTTAATATGTATTTGGCAGCGTGGTATTTGGCTGGCATAGGCCTCACCACCTGCACCTCACCTCCCCTTAATTGTGTGAGTGGTTCTTGGCACCTTTGATTCTTCTCACTGGGCATGTTTTCTTTCGTTTTGGTTGCAGTTTGTGAGTGAGTGCAGAGTTTGGGCACCAGTGTGTATGGTAAGTAGTCTGCACCCCACCCCAATCACTAGCGAGTATCTAACACCCTTTGTCTGCAATATTCACTCTAATAATTTGCTTGGTTTAAATCTTTATCTAATCAAGATAACTTTGTGGTGTTTTAACATTTGCATATTTTAAAGAGAGCTCATAATAAATCTTGTGTTTTTTCTACAAGTAATATTGACTTGTCGCTCATTTCAAAATTTGTTCAAATAAACCACATTGTTTGAGCGCCAATCCTGTCTGTCTCTGATTTGCTTGCTGCCAATTTGCTGTCTCATAAGTGTCTAAGGTGAAATTGTGCCTTTGGGGTAAATTTATATGTTAGTTTCCTCAACATGAGTAATTTGGCCTACTTGGAGCGCGGCCACACATGCACAGGCATAGCGATCAGGGCACACATCTTTACAGATGTTTCATTCAGTCCTTTTACAAAATTCTTCAAATTTGAAAAATTAATAAGGATGTTTATCACGTGTGGTGGAAGTGATTCATAGTTGCAGCACTGCTTTCACACTTCACTGTTAAACTCTCTTCTTCCTCTCTCTGCATTATGGCGCATTTGTGCTCTCTTTTCCTCCTTGTTTTAAGCGAGTATGGGAAAAAGTCATCTTAAACTTATCAGATGGGATCCAGGAATGTTAAGAAATGTTCAGTGTGATTTTAAACAAATAAAGATCTCTCATAAACATTATCTATTTTACGTTGTGCATAAATGACAAGCTCTATTCATCCATGAGGGCAGCTTATAAAAGTAACATACCACTTTAATGTCCAAAACAACCAACAACTTCCTTTTAATTTCAGCGATATATGCACAAGTAGTTGACAAATACTCATGCATCCTTTATAGGAGTTCTGTCATCATCGTTTAAGCATCTTATCACACAGACAGTGGTGCTGCTGCTACAAAAAAACCAACATTCTTAAGGCATTTATTATAAACATGTGCTCATTACACAGCACCATTTTCATGACAGTAATTAAAGCAATACCACCACTGTTTTTTAAATACCCCGAGATATGGTATCACTGTATTCCCAGGGTATGGGACTCTCAGGACCAGCCTCAAGTGGACACTACAGGAACTTCTGGTTTTTGCACCTCGCATTGGCTTCGTTTTTCAACACTGGAGGTTACTGCCAGAGCACAGCCGAGTAAAGTAAGTCTGGAAAGGAAGTGATTAACCTCTGCCTTTGATTTTTTTAAATTCATGTTGAGGGTAAGGATTAAAGCGCCCCCTGGCTCTGTGGCAGAGCAGCGGGGGATGGCTTTTCATTACACTCATCTTTTCAGGCAGCTTTGAAATAAGTCACACAAACGCCCACACTGCATCTTTCTGAATGTGAAATCACTATTTTCAAGAAAATGCATAAAGAATTTTACCTACTTTGCACATATATTAAAAGTGTCTGTCATTTAGTAACAAGAGCACATTTGAACAGATCCATTGTTAAAAAAAAGTTTTTTCACATCCTGTCATGTCAGCTCTTGAGATCATGTCAGCAAATCTGCATATATTCAGTCAGCCATCAACAGAGGCTTGAGAAGCTTAGATACAGCTGTATTATTTGTGATTGAATGTTTTAGGCTTCTGCAAAACTAGGATTTGAGGCCATTCAATGTTTGCTTTTTCACTTAGCTGAAGCTTGCTGAACAGACTGTCAGACATGCCGGATTAAAAGCAAATCCATGCATGCACTTTGGAACTTACAGTGAGACTTCTAACAAGCAGGGAGGCAGTGCCCAGTTAGATGTCATGTGCTCTGTGCGGCTGCAGCCCCGGGGGGGAAAATAGGCAAGGTTTCATAGCAAAAGAAAAGAGAGGAACATATCCTGGTTTGTTGTCCTGATCCCATCCTGTCTGTGGGAGGATGAATACTCGGGAGAAACTTAGAACCTGCTGTACCTCCAGTTTTCTTTTAGAAAAATTCAATACTCAAGGAATAAAGAGATTTTTTATGTTCGAACAGTGGGCAAAGTGTACTCTGCTTTCAAGTTTCATTCAAGGTAATGCCAAAGTGGGATTCTTGAACTTTATTTGGTTTTATACCTATATTCCCTTAGCTGCAAATCTTGGATCTCTACCTTCATTACATTCTACAGGAAGGTTTAAATATTCAACAAATAAATACTTGTTGATACCACAAACAAAAAACCTATATAATGTTGAAGTAAAAACAGATTTCTACAAAGCAATGTTAATTGAATCAAAATATGTAACATAAAATAAGTGACTGCATAAATATTCACCCCCTTTAAGTCAGTATTTAGTAGATGCACCTTTGGCTACAATCACAGCTCTGAGTCTGTGTGGATAGGTCTCAGTCTGGCTTGCACATCTGGACACTCCAATTTTACTCCATTCTTCCTTGTAAAACTGCTCAATCTCTGTCAGGTTGCAACGGGATTGGGTATGAACAGCCATTTTCAATTAATATTGACTATAATTGAGTTATAAGATCAATAAAAAGGGAAAAAACCATGTAAGGGAGTAATAACTTTTTATAGGCACTGTTTAAGAAAAACTTGGACAATATGCTAACCTTTCAAAACAGACGGATACGCCCGTTTCCTTGTTTTTCACTGGCAAATCCATCTTGCAAAGCTCCCATCTGAACCATTTGGGCCCGGTTAGAAAGTGGCAGGACAAATCAGCGACGACGGGCAGTACTTTCAGGCGCAGCAGAGTGATGATGTAAACAAGCAGCAGCAACAGCTGGTGCAGTTATGGAGGAAGAGATTAGCGTGGATGCTGCTAAAGCGCCAGTTTCATCAGAACTTGACAATCTTTCTATGTTAAAAGAAGAACAAAGAACAGCAGTGAGTTGTTTTCTTTTCAAAAATGACAAAAGTCGAGTACTTACATGTCCATAGTTGCCATGTTTCGCGTTATTCCTCAGTATAGGCTACATCACGTGTTTTGTTGCTCTGATTGGCCCATAGAGATGTGACAGACAGAATGTTCACCCAATCACACTCCGAGTTTTTTCAAAGCCTCTGCCTTTTCTCAAACGTTTCCTATTGAAGCTTCACACATCCATCTGGCATGTCAGGTTAACAATATGCAGGACCCTCCCCTGAATTTTCTGTAACTAAAATAAAAATAAGACCAAACATTGGATCACCAATCATTGGATTGGATTACCATTAAATTTAAAAAGGAATTGAAATAATTTAGTTTTATTAGTATCAAATCGAGTTTTTAATATCCTGGTATCACAATAATGACAGTTGGGGTACAATGTTATAAAGTACTAACATATTTCTGTCATCTGACCACATATGTCTGTGACAGAGTAATCTCATTCATTACTATTAGCAACTGTGCTAATCACATTACCATTACTCATCAATTATCTTGTTTATTCCATAACTTGACCGCCACAATCTCTACATTTCTGCAGAATGGTAGGACAAAAAAACCAAACATAGCCATGCATGGGATGTTTTTCCCATCCATGTGGGCAAGAGCCCTAGATGTTGTTTGAGATGTACGGAACCTTTGAAAACTAGAAAAGCACTCGAAGAGCACAGACCTCCGCCATTAGCCCAAAATCTAATCAGTTCTTCCTTTTGCCATTTCCAATATTTCCTGAAAATTTCATCAAAATCTGTCCACAACTTTTTGAATTATGTTGCAAACAAACTAACAAACAAACGAACAAACCCACCCGATCACATAACCTCCTTGGCGGAAGTAATAAAACTCTGAGGGTGATTGTATAGGGATGGGGATTGTTGATTTTATGATATCAGCACCCTTATGGACACTTCATTGAACCAAGTCTTATCGATACTTCTATACTTGTCCATCATTCAGTGGAAAGACAACACCAGAATAAACTTTTCACAGAAGTGGTATAAACTGAAGGATGATGATGTTACTTTTCAAATTATTGTAAAATTTTATTAACCTTTGTCTAATAGTATTTTTACTGAGCTGACCTTAAACACATCATAATATAATTGTCTGCCAGCTTGTTTAGTGAGCTAATTGACTGTTTTTCTTCAGGATAACTATCCTTTGGTACATGCTACTCCCAGCAGCATATGGAAGATTTATGTTTGTTTATATTTTCCAAACAGCTGGTCAAAATGTGATATTTTGGTTGAACTTGTTTCCCAATGCCAATGTGCTTTATATTTCATCTTGCAAGAACTGCTGGATGTTTTTGCACAAGTGATATACAGAATGACATTACATCACAGATGTGACAGCAGTATTGATAAACTAAACTATAATTGATAGTCATGCTTTGAGAAATGCAGAGTCTTGACCTTAGGGAAACAGATTTCAGTCTGCATCTTTACTGATGACAGACATTCCATGTTTACAGGAATATGACAGTAAAATATAACTTGTGCTCTGGCCAGATACACCTTTCCACTGCTGCAAACTCAACAACAAAAAGTCAACATGCCAACACAAAGCTGTATGTTTGGTTTAGTAGCTGAAGATCCTACACCCTGAGTGACACTTTAAATAAGAGCATGATGCTGACACCAACCAAGCAGCTGAGGCTTAATTTTCACAACAAGCAGAGATAAACAGGCTTAGTGTCAACTTTATTGCAATAAAGAGCATGATAGATATAATGTGTATGCCCTCCTCATTAAAATTAGGATTTGTGCTGATCTGGATATGTACGGTTTAACTTCTTGTAGTTAATTGGCACTTAAGCAACAGTACACTTGACGTTATGGAGTAATGCAAAAGTAATGTTACAACTTTCAACAGTGAAAAACAACTTTTTGAAAAAGTAAGTATTGGGGAAGGATGAACAGATGCATTGGTCAACATTGTTGTAAGCCCCAATGACAAACAGCAAATAATGTAGCATAAGCCAAGTCTAAAGCCAATGTGTATTTGTTGTGACATCTAATTAATGCTAGCATCAATTATGCCTAACTGCTGACTAAGAGAAGCGATTGCTGCTGGGCAGAGGAAGATAGCCATTAAACAAACCTGGATCTGATTTTATGGCAAAATGCATGGTAAACTCATCATTGTATGAGTCTTACACCAACAGTCGGTACTGATATCAGCAACAGAGTTTTGTTAAATAAAATATGACTTACAATGTTTGTCAACCTTTGGTATCCATGTGGCAGGATGGTGAGTAAAAACTTCATTTAGGAAAGTATGTTTTCATCAAAGAGAGAGTTAAACTCAAAATCCATTATATTTCATCACTGTGTGTAATCTGGACACAAAAAGGGTTGGGGGGGCATTTGTCTTTGTTTGTTCTAGCAGTGTGATGCAGAGAGGGCATGAGCTGTTAGGTAGGTTGAGGCCCCGCCCACACGGAGACGAATTCAGGAGTATATGCAAACGTTTTTTGTCGTGTCAGCATTTCATCCACACGAAAATGGCGTTTTGGGAGGCCGTAAACGCTACTTTTTGAAACCAGGCCCCAGAGTGAACAAATCTGTAAACACTTAACGTTTTGTGTCCGTGTGGAAACGATTACATCACACTTAGCGTAGGCCACTTACCCCACATGCGCATCAAACCAAAACAACGACAGATTACGGGGGTGCGTTCGTACTGCTATTGACCTTATTATGGCTTTTACAGCAAAATCTGATGCTCCTTTACCACTGCCACAAACAGTAGATACCAGATGTTCTTAAATCCACCACGGAGAACAACCAGGAGAGCAACTAGAAGAAAGTTTGTGGTAGTTTTCTGTGATCTTCTCTCTTTTGGTGCATTTCCGTGGCAGCAATACAGCGCCACGTACAGGCTTGGCATATATGTACACAGTGCTTAACAAATTTATTAGACCACCTGTCATTTTTGTCTCAAAGACCATCCAGCATCATGAAGTGCTTTAACGCAGACTCTATCATTTTCAGTGAGAGCTCCACGTTTTACCATTTTGAACAGGAATGAGGAATTTCAAACTGAATTCACCCAAATTTGAGCAGGCTCACTGGGCTTCTCGGAGAAGTCAGAAATGAATCAAGCATAACATTCAACCACTCATTTTTCTGTTCAGGAATGCAAGTAAATGACTATAATTTGACATATTAATCAATAAATATTAATGTGTTTTACTATTTTTTCAGTTTTTTTTGTAAATCAGTAAATTTGAAAATTCATGGATAACAAAAATAATTATATTTTAGCATTAAAAATATCATTTGGGTTAAAGAGCTTCTACATATTGGTGTATTAACCAGTGCAGAAATATAAAAAATGATTTTGGTAATTATCAGTAGTGTTAATTTAGGGCAGCTGTGGCATAAACCTTACTTTGGTTAGGGTTAGGTGGTCTAATAAATTTGTTAAGCACTGAACTACAGCGATTTTAGTTGTTTTCAGAGGTTCCGTGGTTACACAGATATTTCCTGCAATGGTCCCGTGTTTATGGAACACTTTTTCAAAACGAAATGGAAATATATAGTTTTTGTCTCAATGTGGACAAGGCCTGAGTCTGTAACCCTTGTGTGTATGCCAGGGGCAATATTTACATCAAGATAAACCAAAATACATCGGCAGCAGCTGCAGGACCGTCATCTTCATCATCCTGAACCACAGCAGCTGTGGCAAACACATCCAGACTTTGTAGTCCCATCAGTTAAAAGTATTTATCAATTGTTGAAATCCATGTGGAAAACAGCAGGTTAAAATAAATTAACAAACTAAAGGAAGAACTTGTTTCATTATGATGCATTCAAGGCAGGCTTAGTTAAATGACTTTAAGGTGAAGGTAAAGTATCTTCCTGATGAGTTTGAAAGTAACTCTAGGAGAAATTCAGCTTTTGGTAATAAACTTGAATAAAAAAAATCAGTTGTTTTAAAAAGAGATGCATTTGATCTCCCAGTGATAAAATACAGAAAGGAGTTGGTTAAAAACAGATTGTTGTCTCATCTTCCCACCAAATGTTAAAGTATTGAGGTAAACAACAAAAACCTGGGTTGTTAATGAGTATCAATTTCAGTTTAAGATGCTTAATGGACATGGTAACAACTGTTTAACAAAATTAAACAAAACAATAAGCAAAAAATATTTACAAAGCATTTGATAGTTATGTAATACCTTAATACTTACATATACACACATATACAATATCAATAAGGGAATAAATGTGGACTGTTCCATTTCACATATTTTTTTAAATTACACTATATGAGCAAAAGTATTCAGCTAGCAAGGACTAGAATGATACTGTATTAAAATACATGTACTTTAGTTAGGAATTGCCCCCCTTGTTCAGCATTAACAGACTACACTCGTCTTGGAAAGCTTTCTACAAGATTTTGGAGTGTTTCTGTGGGAATGTGTGCCCAATAATTCTGTAGAGTATCTATGAAGTCAGGCACTGATGTTGTACTAGAAGGCCTGGCTCCAATCTCCATTCCAGTTCATCCCAAAGGTGCTCAGTGGAGTTGAGGTCAGGGCTCTGTCGGTGCCAGTCGACATGTTCCACACTAAACTCCTCTAACCATGTCTTTATAGTCCTTGCTTTGTGCACTGGGGCATGTTACCGGGGTTTGTATCAGAATCACTTCGTTTGGCTTGAGCAGCTGGTCGGTCCTCAGTTCTCTTACTGTTGGATCTGTCTGCTGCCTTTGAGAAAGTAAACCACCAAATCCTCCTCTCCACACTGTGTTCACTTGGTATCTCAGGATCTGCCCTACAGTGGTTTAAGTCCTACCTCACAGGGAGATCTTTTAGAGTATCATGGAAGGCAGGAGTGTCCAAACTGCATGGCTTATCAACATGGGTGCCTCAAGGGTCTGTGCTTGGTCCCCTACTTTTCTCAATGTACACCACCTCACTTGGTGCAATCATCCACTCCCATGGCTTTTCTTATCATTGCTATGCAGACAGTACACAGCTACTCCTGTCCTTTCCACCAGATGACACAACTGTCTCAGCTCGGATCTCATCCTGCCTTGCTGATATTTCGAAATGGATGAGGGAACATCACCTTCAGTTCAACCTGCCCAAAACTGAGCTTATTATCATCCCAGCCAGTCCCACTGTGGAACCGCAGATCAGCTTGGATCAAATAATCTCTTGCCCACTAAGTCAGGCCGAAATCTGGGTGTTATGATTGATGACCAGCTAACCTTCAAGGTTCATGTGGTCTCGATTGCTCGGTCCTGCCGATTCGCCCTCTACAACATCAAGAGGATCAGACCCTACTTGACAGAGCATGCTACACAACACCTGGTACAGGCTCTTATAATATCACGCATTGACTACTGTAACTCAATACCGGCAGGCCTACCTGCATGCACAGTTCTACCTCTGCAGTTGATCTACAACGCAGCAGCAAGTCTGGTTTTCAACCAACCCAAGAGAGCTTATGTCATGCCTCTTTTAATATCTCTACACTGGCTTCCAGTTGCAGCTTGCATTAAATTCAAAACTCTAATCATTGCTTACAAAGCAGTAACTAAAACTGCTCCTGTTTACCTGGAGTCCCTCATCCAGGTTTACACTCCTTCTTGCCCACTACGCTAAGCCAGCGAAAGGCGCCTGGTACTTCCAGCGCATCACGCTCCTAAGTCACTAGCCCGACTCTTCTCCTCTGTTGTCCCTAAATGGTGGAATGAATTACCCAACTCCATTCGATCTGCAGACTCCCTCTCTACTTTCAAGAGAACGCTAAAGACCTAGCTCTTCAGAGAACAGTATGCACTTAGCTAGACTATTCTCTGCTGTTGGCCCCAGTAGTAGATTGAGTCTCAGCCAGACTATTCTCCACTGCTGTCCCAGTGGTTGAATGAGTCTCCCAACTACAGTTGGCTCGCACTGTCCTTCTCTACTTCTGGAATTTCTTTGCCCAGCTCTTTGTGAATGACCCAGCACTTGGTACTTCGTATTTTGCTTGATTCATTGTTGGTGTTTAAAAACAAAACAAAAACAAAATCAATGTATATTTTAGGTGCTTTGTCTTAAACTCTACATGGCAGCTCCTGCGTCCAACTGGACCTGAAGCACTTTGTGGCACTTACTGGCATTGTTTCTTCTCGTCTAGATCTTTGCTTGTGTTGTTCTTGCTCTCGAATGTACGTCGTTCTGGATAAAAGCGTCTGCTAAATGACATTGTAACATTGTAACATTGTAATAGTCATGCTGGAATAAAAAAAGGCCTTTCCACAAACTGCTGCTATTAAAGTTGGTAGCATTGTTTAAATATCTGGTTATGCTGAGGTATTAAGATTGTCCTTCACAAGACTCGCCTGTCTGACTGCCAAATGGGAGCGTAGCATGTTTCCACTGCTCCACAGTCTGGTGTCGCTGTGATTTACACCACTCCATATGACATTTGGCATTGGGCTCTGTGATGTGGTGTGTAGGCTTGCATGCAGCTGCTTTGCCAAGGAAGTCCCTGAGCTCTTCAGAAAGACCCATTTTGTTTCACAAATGTTTGCTAATGAAGACACTATGGCTAGGTGCTTGAGTTTCTGCACCTGTGGATCTGATTGAAAACCCTGAATGGATAACTGAACAGGTGTGGCCAAATACTTTTGTCCATAAAATGTATGTAAATGTTTCAATAGTTTATTTAAAATAATTTAAAATATTGATAAGCATTAATATCAGTGTTTCGCATTCATATTAATTTACAATTTGGCCAATTAAAACAGGTCTAAAATAGAATTAACTTTTTGACTTGAATGTAAGGACTTTTTATGGACTAAAACTGGACCCATATGTTTTTGCACTGTAAAGAATCCAACATGATTAATGATAAGTAAACAAATTATGAAGTATTCGAGGCACTTTTGAGAACTGAACAGGTTGACAACATTTTATACAGTTTCTTAAACTATGTAAGATATACACCAAGTAAACATAAAAATTCAAGTTAAGCCAACATTTTCTGGGGGCTCAACTTAAATAGTTGCCACAACTATGGGAGTTAAGCCAACTGATATGTATATTTCCAATGGAAAATGTTCTGCCAAAATAACATTTTTAGCCATGAGCATGTTATGTTAACTAAATGGCAACATAAAGTATTGAGTTGGCAATCTTAACTCAAAAGAGCTGTGAAACTTCTTACTTATCTATCTTACACTGTGCCCTAATTTTTGTATTTTACAGTTGAGTTTTCATCAGCGAATCTAAAGACTAAAATCAAAATAGGGGCTAAAATCAATACTGATGAGTTAACAGCAACATTTTCATTTTACACATCAGTATCAATCCTGGTTTTCACAATCAGTGCATTTCTGGTGGTGTGTAGTGGGTTACTCTTTCTTCTTTGACTAGCAGCCCCAGTAGACATGACAACCTTATTTTACCGTGAAAATCTGAATGTTTGCTTTAACCTAATTTAGATCTTTTCTAGTATTTCCTGAGCTGTGAATACTGGCTTTTTCCTTTTATGGATTCTGCAGTGCACCTTCTGTAATACCTTTTGTGTTAGCATCAAGTCTTTCTGATTAAAAGTAATTTAACATGTAACATTCAGCAATGTCTTTTAATCTATTTGTCATATTTTGATATGTCCATGCCTGTAGCCTTAGATACTGTCTCTTTTCCATCATGCTACAAACATTTTTCCAGATTTGTTCTTGTCAGCATCATGTTCTCTATTGTTTTTCAGGCTATTTCAGTAATGCTTCAAAAATAACATGCAGTCCACACATGATTTTCTCTGACATGCATTTTTGTCAGCTGACAGTTTATTTTCCATAATAAAGGCGACAGGAAAATGTATGATGCTCACATAGTCAATGTGCTTGCCCTTTTCCCCTATACTCTTATATAACGTATAATGTATGCTCTTTTCTATGCTGCAGTCTTCTGAAAATTGATGCAGTACATCGTAGCTTCTTTGCTGAGTACATGAAAAATGGCTAAAGGAAATTACTGTTATTTATTCTCCTTTCCTCTTACTGTAAAGCAGATTCATCTCTCAGGAATCAATTTAAATACAGTTGAACAAAGAAAGCCCTCGAGCACCTCAGAGAAAAAAGGAAAGGGGAAAGGGGGGTTAACTTTGAATAAAATACATTAAAAGTCAGCTGCAAACTTAGACATGGGACCAGACTTCTAAATTCTATTACAAAGAATCTGGGCTGCTTTCCTCATTTATGTGAATCACTTGTCACCACTCCTCCAGTTGTCACAAGTGATAAACTTTAACATCTTGGTAAAAGGTTTCAGATGCACTCCACATCCTGTGGGTCTATAAAGTCACTCTACTGGGAGGGGAAACTGCTGTTTAGACAAAGACTGTGCTCATCAGTAGTTTTAGTGATCCAGCTAAGTCAATCACAATGTAATTGTGCCTGTGATCCAGAGGATGGGGCTGAAGCATTAACCACACAGAGCTGCTCTGCTGTTTAGGATTCTGTGTGTCTAATGGTAAAGCTGCAGACTCCTGCTCGCATGACAAGGCTCATTGTAAATTGATTTGCAGCTCAAATAAGGACTTGAGTATCCTTTAAATCAGGTTTTCAAGTGAATGAGGCATAGTTGCCAGCCTGCTGATGTTTCCAAAGCCACTGAAAAAGCATAAAACAAAACTAAAATAAGGCAGATGATGGACTATTCTCCTGAAATTCAGTTTTACCACAAGGAAAATTCCAGATTTCTCCCAACTGCACTGGATCCAAATCCTGCCAAACCCTTATCCCTAAGCATCCACCAAAAGACGCTCAGAGGGGGGCTTGAGATGTCTTTCAGATGGGAAAATGTCTCAGTAAATGTATCACAAAACCACAGGTATTACCCCAGAGATTTAAATTCCTCTTCACGCATAAGAGAGCAAGAAGAGGCACTTTTTCCAGCATTGGCAGGGGTATGTCTTGTCTTTTTCTCCTCTTTCTCACTCTATTCCCGGCTGCCTGAGAAGCCCTGATAAGACACACGAGTATCTGGGGAGGAGTAACCCCAGTGTGCCGAGGTGGGATTCAAATTGTTTGATGGAGTACTTGATAACTGATTTTTTTATTATATATTTTTCTTCTCCCTGGTGTTGATATGGGACACTTGTCTTTGAAGTTTTGATGCTGCCATTCCAGTTTTCTGCCGAGCAACCGTGGATGACGGTAGGGATTAAATTATTCCTACCATTGTATTACTAGCAGACTGGTAATTTGCTTTCAAGCAGACAGCAACTGGAGAGCCAGTCTCAAGGCTGTAGAGGCAGAGATATATTGAGAAATCATTTCTGTTGAAAAAAAAAGTCACATTTTGAATGTTTAAAGAAGAAAGAAATGAACTCAGAATTCTTTGCAGAATTCAAATACATTAATTATGACTTTTGACTGCATATCTTTTGATTGTGAGGACTTTTTGTCCAATAGCTGTATTTAAGTACTCAGAGGAGTTCAGAAAAGGAACTTTAATTTTCTACATTCGTACAGAAGTCTAGATTAGGGCTGAATGATATTGGAGAAACTGGCTTTGTGATATGATTTCTATGTGCAATATATATAATAAATTCTCAATAAAAGATGAAATTAGACCTAATAAGTGCCTTTATTATGTCCAATAATTATATTGAAAATCAAACAATGACAAATATTTTTCTTATTTGGGTCATTTTCAGATTCCAAATATCACACACTGGTCTAGCCTCCAACAGCAGCTCACACACACTTACATATGGAGGAGGAAAAGTGGGGAGGTGTATTATCCTCCTGAGATTTTAGTATGCGTTGCCCCTTCAAGCATGACACGCTTGGCTGGCCTTCACAGAGCTGCAGATAGGTACAGTTGCTATGCATAATTTAATGAGTTTAAGGTAAATATCAATGCTGACCATAAAACAAGGCTGGCTCGATTGTAGGCTAGAATTAAAAATTTTAAGCAATTTAATTTCTCACCCAGAAAGCCTCTGTTTTGGCACTATTTTGCAATGCAAGCTTCTGCTACCAGCGATGTGTTCTTACTCCTTAGCAGTTTTTTACACACCTTATTCAACTTCCTACATATAAATTAGAAAAACTGACCTGGAGAGTTGAATTGGAATCTGCCATCTAAGTGAGTTTATGGCTTTATTATTCTAATGCCTGAAAATAAGACAAGCTATAGTTGACACAATATTTCTACTTTATGAAAACATTGTGTGAGCTGTTGAAGAAGAAAACTGAGCTGTTATAACTAGTTTGAGTGTAATTTGTGATTATTGTCTCTGACAAAGTGGCAGACCCAAACAGCTGATCATGAGTATTCATACATTTGCTCCAGGCGGCTGAGGGGGGCATTGGTTGGATTTCTGCTTCAACAAAAAGGAAATGTGACATGATTAGACTATGGGATAATTTTATTAATATGTCAGATAATGAGTCAATGGCAGAATAAGCAGTGTGACATTTGCAGACAAGATGTGGCAAATTTTTCATTGGTGCAACCCACATGCTCAGCTCTGCTGCTCATCTAACAAATGCATGTTCCTTACAAATGTGGTACCATTTAAAGCGGATATAAACAGGCTTTCTAATGGTATAAGATTTATTGCCAAGGAGCATTGTTACAACAAAGAAATAACCAACAAACAAAATTGTCCTTACTTTTTGTGCTAGGTATAGTTTATTTAACTTAAAATCACAGAATTTTCAACTTCTCACATTTATGTTTTTGATGTCTTACTTTTCCAGGATTACAGTACAAATGCATAGCACAAATAAAAAAAAAAAAGTTTATAAACATACAGGATAAGTTATAATTCAATATTTTTAAAGCAGAATGATGCAGCTTAAACTAACACTTTGCTTTTTCGTTACTTTAGTTGGGCAGGAGAAATCCAGCGATTAAAATCCATCTAGAAAACATCCTCTTTCTTCACAAGATGCCACTTTTGCACACTAGTTGTGCCATTAAAAAATGTATCCCTTTAAATGTACATAACACACCGTTTTTGATCTCTAAGCTGCATTTGTCATGAAAGACCAAAGCAGCAAATATTGATGTATTTTCGTAGTTAAAGTTAACGTTTAGAGCTAACCTTCAAAGGCCAGATTTAAGAGAAAGTGACAGTTTCCATTTAAATTAAAAGAAAATGTTACTGATATTAAACTATTTCCTACTGTAGCACCTGAAAAGAGCAAAAATCAACATTTTACTCTGTTTCTTAATACTTCCTGACTCCTCTCTGTCAGTGGCACTCAGCCTGATGCTCATCGTTTCCTACAGAAGATGTAAGTGTCTAAGTCATCTCACATCTCATATCTCCAAGCTCGCCTTTTATCGTCTTAGACGTATATCTAAAGTTAGATGCCTCCTGTCACAGTCATCCTCTAAAAAAGATGCTTCTGCTGCCATTTTTTTCCACTAGACTAGATTACTACGATGCACGTTTTCGATGGACTGACAAAAACAGCTTTTTCAAAGAGCTGAAGGCAAATAATTGCTAGCCTCTCTTGGACAAACAGATTTACATTTTTTATTGTTTTGAAATGAATGAAGGGCTGTTGTTGTGGACATGCACACTGAAAACACACCTAACAGAAATCTCAAACCACCATGTAAAGGTCTCTCCTCTTTACAGAGGATTATTTCTAAAGCATCTGATCTTGTTTGTAGTCTCAGTACATGGGAGAATTACAGAGATAGGACCAAGGACAGATTTAACAATGACTATTATATTTGTGGTTAAAAAAAAAACAACTTTTATCTGCAAGCTTTTAGTTTAGTATAAAGCATGTGGTTCATGACAAAAACTCTTTATTCCACAGTCAGTTTTACATTTTCACTTTAAAAGCAATAATACTTTCTCAGCTCACTCCCTTATATTTATTATACCTTTGTGATTTATCATGTTATTCCATGTTATTTTTCTGTATAAAATCTTTGCCCATCTTTTGAAGCTCTTTCAGCCCAAACCTGTCCATGAAATGTCCTGGTTACGCTCATACTGACATGCATTTATTACTGTATGTTGGAGTGGACATTGAAAAACTTAGCCTTATAGAGGGCGTCGTCTCCACTGAGCTACTTTAATGCTGATCCGTCCCATGGGCTAAAGAAAGATGGACAAAGTCCATCCTCTGTTCAGGTGAACTCTGCTCAGCTGCGCTAATATCATTATATTTTCTAATAACTTACTCAATATTAATTTGAATCTCTTCAGAAAACTCGGTTGATTTCTTTCAAATGGTTCTTCTTCATTGTGTTTTGCTACTCTGGGTTGAGCTGTTGGCAGCATTGCTCAGCACCACCCCACGGCTGGTGGCGGTACTGCAACGTTTGGTCCGTGTCTGTAAGCTTCAAGAGAATGGGAAAAATGACGAAAAGAATGCAGAGTATGGACAGAAGGTCTGTGCATACCAGTATGCAGTTCAAATGTAGTGAATAAATGAGCCTTAAGATGAATTTAACCTGGAAAATCCTTGTTACGGACTGAAAAGGAAACAAGGGAACAGTAAAAAGGTAAATATTTGAATTCAAAAGGTGCAGATGACTTTTGACTTGTCTACTGAGATGTCTATGAGTTTTAAAAAGTGAAATAAGACATTAAGGAGCAGTGGTGGACTTATACATCTCTGTGGCAGCAATGATGACAGTTAGGTAATGGTTTCACATAAGTGTTCTGAAAGGAACAATAACAGGGATTTTTTAGATTAATTTCAACGAATGCATTTGTACAGACAGCCCTACTTCAAATATAATTAAAAATAAAATACAATGAAAATCTGACCAAAAAAAAAAAAAAAAGAAAAAGAAAGAAAGAAAGCGTGCAGTACATTTTAACTAGCAGAGGGCATCATCTTCTTTGGCTTGTCTTATTAAGTGATATGAGTTGTTGACTAACTACAACCTAAAATGACTCCTATCTATAAATTAGAATTAAAAAAGTGGATATTTTGAAATTTCATTGTTAAAGAATTAGAATAAAAGAATCCTTTTCGATTACAAATTGCCTTAAATCTAATAACTGAAAAAAAAAGAAACCTCAAAAAACAATCATAATAAAATCCCATCATGAACTCAGTGTCATTATACATTTTGTTTCTTGACTTATGGTACAATATTAAAATGAATAAAATGTATAAGTGTATCAAAAATTGATGCTTTTTTTTTTAATAAGAAAACACTTCATTTTTCCAACGGCCCTGGAATGGAATCTAAGCAAACATATCCTTCTACTGAGAGGAGATTTGCTTTAAAGGACATCTCATGGAAACAGCTGAGCATCTTCACTCGTCTTATGATTAGCTTAAGATTCACCTGTCAGTGATTTGATTCAGTGTCACAATACATTACAGTAGGCTGCATCCTCAATTTTCTTACCGCATTTGACTATTTTTCAATTGAGGACATTCATTCAGATTGATATGAGTTTCATTTTAAATGCTTAGAAAATTCTTTAGAAATCAACATACAGTTCTTTACATTGTGAGCGAAAATAGATAAATCATTTAGGTCAGGAAGTGGCTGAAAAAATCTACAAACAATGACAGTGTACAATTATTGATCAGAGGTGGGATGTAACTAATTACAGTTACTCAAGTTACTCTAATTAAATAGTTTTTCTTGTACTTGTACTTTTTGAGTACTTATTAAAATCACTACTTTTACTTTTACTTAAGTGTATTTTGAGGGATGTATTGTACTTCACTACAATTTAAAAAAAACATTGAGTACTGAGTAAAAAATAAATTAAAAAAAAGTAAAAAAACACTAAAAGACAAAACGAAGCAGTTCTAGCCCTCTGCCAAGAAAAAGGCCAGAAGTTTGACTTTCATAGCACATGACAGTCAGTAGCGAGTAGTGATGTGTCGGTCCATTAGGAGCCAGCTCTATGTGCCGGCTCTTTAGTGTGAACGAAGGGAGCCGGCACACTGTTGAGTCGCCCACTCCTCCCCCGCCCTTCCTTCCCTCCTTCAAAGAGCACAGAATAAAGGGAGATATTTCCTCCTCACCATTCTGCCACAGCCAACACCTTGAAGAGAGTTCCTCACTAACATAAGGCTGTGGTTGACACCATATGTGTGGGTAGCTGCATGTGTTTGTGTGTACGACTTTTAACCAATCAGATGTGATAACAGAAATGCTGGAGGGGAGGGGTGTGATGTTGCTGAGTGCTCCGTGACCATTCAGTCTCCATTCAGGCCTTGTTTTCACGACGTTTTCTGGTGAAAACGCAAAACTTTTGTAGCGTTTTGGCCGTCCGTTTACGCAAAAAAAGGCGTTTTGGTGTCTGAAAATGGAAAAATTTGGAAACCGGCTCCAGAGTTGGAGTTTTTCAAAACGCCCCCGTCTCCGTCTAAACAGGGAAAATGGCAGTTTCTGAAAACACACACGCGCAGTACGGCTGCAGTCAGCTGAGTGTCGCAGCACTCTGAACCGAGCAGTGGCATTTCAACTCGAGCTGTCTGATTTAGTTCACTGTGATTCAGCTTGTCAAGTCACAGACAGCTGGATTTAGAAAATGGACACATTATTCTCATTTGGAGGGCTATCAACGCCACTTTCTTTAGATAAAGTCATGCTATTAATTTTGGAAATGATAAGCCTACTTTTACCTTTTTTTATCGATTATCATGATAATCACTGCAATCACCATCATAGCGTGACAGAGATATATTACAGCTCATATTGACACCGAAAAATGCTTTGCAAGTTGGTCTTGTTATAATGTAGATATCCACTGAGAGTAGTTATGTTCCCACTGACAAATTCAGCTCCTACAGCCTTTAATTTCTCCTGGATTTTCTCAGAAAGTGCAGCCCTGCTCATGAGCACAGCTGGAGCCTTTTCAGAATGATATTTCTATTTTTCTATATATCTGCCCTGGAAATGATTTAGACTTGATCTTTTTTCTTAAAGTTTTAATAAGGAAACGTCAGCCTGTAGACTCTCCTGTCTCTTCCATCAGCTGCATATCAGTGCTCAGCTGATGGAGGAGACAGGATTGAAGCTTCCGTGTTAAGGTTAAAAAAGATAACTGTAATCACTTCCAAGACACGGATAAAATTGAGAAAGGGGAAATACAACTAGTGTTCTGATTAAAGGCAATTGTTTCTTTTGCTGCGCTAAAAGCAGGAAGCGCTGCACTTTCTGAGAAACCCACGAAAAATTAATGGCTGTAGGAGAAAAATTTGTCCATGAAAAATCAAAACATTCTTAAAGGATATCTTCCTTATAACAAGACTGGTCTTGCAATGCATTTCTGTGTTTATATGTGCTGTAAAATTTTTCTTGCCGCACTACGATAGGGATGAGGAGGATTGAGTGAATTACTCTCACGCACCCATGTGTGATAAAAATGTAACATGTTAGCAAAAACAAATGAAAAACAGTGAATGTGCTATACTGTCCTTGTTGTAGAGACAGTTTTATTGTGCAGTAAATCACCTTACTACAGCTATTTTGTGTTTCCTGTGTTCTCCTGTAGAGGGAGATTGTTTTCAAAACGTTCCCGTGTAAACGTGGAACTTTTTGGAAACGAAAACGGAAAACAAAGAAAAACGTTGTTGTGTAAATAAGGCCTCAGAGAGAGAGGGGAGAGGGGAAAATGTAGCTTTGCAAATTTACAGCAACCAGTAACAATAAATTTCTTATAAATAAGAACTTGGGCTAGGTTTTTTTTTTTTTTTACAGAACATTATGTAAAATGTATTCATTCTTTGAGTTTTATGGTTTATTCTTTGTCTCCATGCTCCATTAAAAGTTTGACTTATTTAGGAAATATTTTTGACAAAGTAGTAGTAATGACTAGGTGAGTGATCCTACTTTCAGAGCCCTACCATACAGAGTTGCATTTGCTTGTACTGAATGCTGTTGGTCATGGCTGCCTCCACTTGTTAACTAGAGCCTTACATACAGAGTTGCACTATAGATGGGGTTTACTTGTGCTGAAAGCTCTCTAATGGCTGCCTTCACTTCTCTAAATACCTCAGATATAGCTTTAGCATTACATCTGTTTTACCAGAGCTGGACCACGTTTATGTGTGAAATAAAGACTCTAAACAACCTTAAAATCTGTTCATGTTTGGAAGTGTGTTTTCATTTTCTCCTGACCTGCTTTGGCATGACTATGTGATAGTTGAGGGGGAAAGGGTACCCGCTTGTGTTAATGCTTGTAATACAATGGCTGCTAGTGGAGCGATTAGCTCTGACTTAGTCACAGCAGCACTTTTGTCAAAACCAGACAATTCTTTATTAAAACAAGAGAAGAGAGCAACCGGAGATGGGGACTGGAGTCTGGGACTTGGACTCAAGTCACGCACACCGGCACGCAACTTAAGTGCAACTTGACTTGGACACGGCGCAAAAAGACTTGAGACTTGACTCAGCCTCGTGATTTGAGACTTCTGTACAATCTTCGGTTTTTCTTTTTTCCATCATGATCTCCTATCCCCCTGTCACTCTTTCTCCTATCGTCCCTTTCTCTTTGACCGTTTGTGCGTCTTTTACGCAGCAGCGTCGGCTGTTCTCCTCTCATCCTCGTCTGCTTTCATGCTGCATAACAATGACACACACACAGACGTAATGCTCATGCACACACCTACATTGAAACCCATGCTAACATGTTGGTAGTGTAGACCTCAGGCTTCTATCTGGTGAGGGTAAAAGTTTCAGAATACTGGAGGATAAACAGCAGAACTTTCTCCTGTTAAAGCTCCTCTCTGACCACTGAGGACCAACGTGTCAGTGCTGTGTGTGTGTCCGCATCCAGCTGTGTGTGTCTGTGTCGCCCACATGACCTAAGAGTGTGCACTATGTTAAAAAAAATATTTGGTAAATATTCCTTTAATACTATATGTTTATGGGGAACAAATAAATGTTAACATCTCCGCATTTGCGTAGTTAAGAGAACACTTAAACGTTTGACACTTCTTCATTTGCAGGGACTATGATAAATGTGCTGTTTGTAGATAGTTAACGGATATAAAAGACGATCGGAACACTGACACTTTAAATAAGGTTCATTGAGGCAGTGAGAAACAGAGAAAGATGGATAAGAATCTTTAACAGATAAATTAGTAACTCAGGAGTCAAGGAGAGTTCAGCTGAATAAAATAAATATTCAGCTTAAGAGAGAGAATGATTCAACACTTCATACTAAACAGCTGTTGCATTAGACTTTAGGTTAAGTCTCACCTCATAAAAAAAACAATCTGGTTAAAGATTCATGTTCTCTTGTAGTTAATTCATATTAAGAAAAGATAATATTTTACTGTATAACCCCCTCAAGTATCAAAAGTAGCTACTCAGTACTCAGTTCTTGAAGTAAATTTTATAATAGCTTGCTTTTTACTTTTACTTGACTAGATTTATTGATCACTACTTTATTTTTATTTAGGTATATTTTATCAAAAGTAACTTCACTTTTACTTGAGTACAATACTTTATTACTTTTTCCACCTCTGTTATTATGTTCTGTCACTGCCACAAATAGATGCCAAATCATCGTCATGATGCCTCATAGACTGATGTGTTGTGATAAATAATATCTGCAGAGATGTATTTCAGTCCCTGGAAAGTGATAATAAAATCTTTATTTTAGGTATGCTGTATGACAGGCCACTGTGTAATGAACCACCAAGCCAAATGTCAGTCATGAAAAACATTTCTAAGTTTATGAAATAAAGCTTCAAAATCATTAAAAAAAAGGAGGCGGTAAAATCTGCTCTAGGGTGGTGTGGCCGTGCTGGTTGAATGAGCTGAAGCCACACCCACTTGCTAGAAATATGACCCTCTCATTCAAAGTGACAGATGATTTATTGCCACTAGCTATGTTAACAGCAGTGGGCAACATATCAAAGCTGGTATAGTATGGGTTAATGCAGTATAGGGTATAGGATGTCATATCAGATGCATAAAATCATTACCATTAAAGCACATCATTTGTGCAGCAGTGAAAAGAATTCCATAGACAAAACATGTAAACTAATGTACCTCACAGTCAGTCTCCTGTGACATAATGATGTCAGTTTATTTTCCTCTTCTTTTGTTAAAAGCCCAGGAAAACAAGCTATCATGGAGATTACACTCAGTTTGATCACTTAGTTAAATTTTTTTTTTTGGTCCATTAAGTGTAATACCTTTGGAGTGACTGAATGGAGAAAAAAAAAGAAAACAACTTTATATGATAAGACAGATATTAACCAATCCTAAAGAAAATTCTTGTGCCATGTTACTACAAAATTTCAGTACAAAAAAGAGTAGCACAAAATGTATATCCTAAAGTATTCAGTTTGAAAGGTTAAATTCAAAGGAGTGGTATCTAAAGAGGATAAATAGAAGTGCAAGTCGCACAGCTCTCTGTGATACCATGTTTCATTTTCCAGGCTTTTATTTTCCTGCCTGATGAAGGCACAAACGCTGTGTGAATAAAACATGGTGTGTTGGAGGGTTGTTGTGCAGGTGGTTGTTTAATTTTGATGGACTTTAATTGAAGTTCTGAGCACTTCACCACTCTGCACTTTAATGTTTATGCATTCTCAGTATTAGATTATAATTATGGAGCCTTTTCACTGAAGATGCCTACAGAAAGACTCCTTGGTAAAAACTCAAGAAAATGAATCCTTGGCATAAATGTTTTGTTACATCATAGATGTCTGGTACCAAACTTTAACTTTTTTCTTGTCTTCCATGTAATCTCTTTTTAGTAGGGAATCAGAGCACAGCAGGGTTGTCATGATATCAGGATTATGAACTATGATTTGATGCTAGCATGAACCAAAACATGTTTACAGATGTTTGCACTGATTTGTGTGTGAAAATAGAAGTCAAAAACATAGGTGCCAAGTTTTATGTGCAATTTAGACAGTCTACAAGATTTCCCTGCCATTTTTGATGGAGTCATTCCTCTTATATGCACCTGTCTAATGAAAAAGAGCTAGTGTTTGAAAGTTGCATGTTTTGAGCAGTGACAGTCCTAGCAGTAGGTATTTTGATCCTTCATCAGCACTTGGGGATTGGTGACCAAATGCTTCAGCTCAAAGCCTCTTTGGGCTTGAGTACATCACACTGGACATCTTTTTAACCTTTGCAACCACTAAAACTCATTTTTCTGTTCAGGAATGTAAGTAAATAACTATAATTTGACATATTAATCAATAAATATTAATGTGTTTTACTATTTTTTCAGTTTTTTTGTAAATCAGTAAATTTGAAAATTCATGGATAACAACAATAATAATATTTTAGCATAAAAATATCATTTTGGTTAAAGAGCTTCTACATATTGGTGTATTAACCATTGCAGAAGTATAAAAAATGATTTTGGTTTTACCAATTCTTACCAATGCTATTAATTTAGGGCAGCTGTAGCATAAACCCTACTTTGGGTGGTGGTCTAATAAATTTGTTAAGCACTGTATATCACCTGAGTTTTAAACTCTGATATGATTCTGAAGTTTTTTTTTAATATCAATACCTGTTCTAATACCACAGAAACAGAAGCCTGACATATTTAATGTTTATGGATGCATAATATATTGGCAGTACATAGGGGCAGCAGGAATCATAAATATCGGCAAAATGGTGATTGCCTGGGGCACTACACACAGTCGGGGGGGGGGGGGGGCTCTACATTCTGAATGAATGTAGGCTGTCTAGGCTGTCTACTTACCTGCTCCTCTCTCAACTCTGCTTGACTCAGTCCCTCTTTTCACAATACACACTTGTGGTTTTTATAATGAAAAATGTGTGGGTTTTTTTCTTTTTCAATCATCTATAATTGCGGGCAAACTAATGCAGACTGAACAATAGAATAACATATTTCTTTTGTGAAATTTAAACAGTGTGCAGGAGTTCACATGCATTTTTTTGACAAATGAATTCCAATCTCAAATACCTGTCATATGAATTAGGAGGGCAGCAAGGCTAATAACAACAAAGCAATCCTTTTTTTTTTTTTTTTTTTTTTGTTTGTTTGTTTGTTTGTTTGTTTGTTTTATTTGCACCAAGAAATACTGTCCAGGTCTGTTAAAGTGGCCACCAGAGCTGTTAAAGGCTTGCAGTACATCTAAACCATATCCACTACTGCTTCTCTCTCCTTTTACAAAGGTCTTGTTATTCTCTCTGATCAAGAACAAATGTTTCAGCTAAACATGGATCCACCTGGTGACTGATAGAAACCTGGCCTATCCATAAGCATTGCAAGATTCATTTGAGATCCCTATGATCAGAACAACAAGATTATCCATGTTTAACAATTACTGTGCATGATGTATTGAACTTGTGATTGTACATAGGCTGCATCGCATGTGGTAAATAAAGGATAGCCTCCTTTCCTTTACTTCAGTGTGTGCGCTGACCTTCCCACCAGAACTGCTAAAGAAGATGGCAGAAAAGAAGCTGAAATAAAGTAACAACCTCAGGTGTTGACTCTAGTTCTGAGGAGTCAGTCCTAGAACAATGCAAAATAACATTTTGTTACACAGTTGTGGCTGTGCTTCAAGGCAACAAAACAGGTTTATTTAACCAATGAAATTATCACACAGAGTAGTATATACCATCATTTTGATACCAGTATCAACCAAAAGAAACCTGCTTATGATTGAGGAGGCCAGTGAAGTATTGAAACAGTAGCTCAGCATTGGAAATACTGACATCCTTAGAGCACAGCACCAATGTTCTGAGCTTAAAGATACCATGTCTTGAGTTTGGGGTCAAGGGCCTTTGTCAAAGACTTTGTATCTGTGTTTTTCTCCGCGGTAACACCGTGAATCCCTCAGTCACTGCTCACAGAGGGAATATATGCTCCCATTAGGGATCAAGCCAACCACCTTATTAATTAGCCTTTGCAGCTTTAGGCCAACCTGCTAACCCATTTAATGAGTAAATAATTGCTTCGTAGGTCTTATGTCATCATGTCTTTTATTAATATGCAGAGTTATCTCAAAATTACTCTTGAACCCTCCGAGTGCCAAAAAACGAATTTAGAGCAGAGGAGAATTTGGCCCAAAGATCTGTCTATGGGCTTTAAATCTTTGAGGATTGGTTAAAAATAAGATAAATGCCGGTTTGATTCCTGAAGGATTTTAGGAACTGAAGGAAGACTTTTTGACAAGGGATTGTTATCAAATAATTGGAAAAGTACATCCAATTTAAATATCTTTGTAGAACTTGTACAAACAGATAAATGAAACATTTTTCTTGCTTTAAATCTTTCACTGTTTCTCCTTTAACATTAACTTATTTTCACTCTCAGACTTGCACATCACCTGGCCTCATTGTTCGTTAATTTTTTCTGAAGTCTAATTTAATTTCTATATTTTTCTTTGAATAACAATGACCTTACAAAGTACAAAAAGCCACATGCACAGGGATAAGTAGATCTTTTATCAGTCCCGAGGGTCGAACTATCATAAGCAGCAGAGAAAAGCAGGTAATTCTAGCAGCTCATATCGTTTTACATGTGGACTTTACTTCAAATAATGCTCTGAGGCCTAAGTGGCTCTGGAGCTAAGTGAGTAAAAGCCACATCAATACGTTGTCTTTCCTGATCTATTGGTGACTTGTGATTGATGGATTACAAATCAATATTTTTTTTTCATTGTAACTGTGCATGGATGCGTTTTTCACTGAGAGGTGGTCGAGTTTTAGTCATGACATTAAAGAGATGTACAGTGTTTTAGGCCACAGCCCACTCACACAAGATGATAAGACATTTAAAGAGTTACAGAATTAAAACTCTGAAAATGCTTTCTGCTGTTCAATGTTAATGTTATGTCTCTGAAAATATGACTGTGTAACATGTGCTTGGTACTGAAACTGTTCTCCACCATAAAATCTTGCAATACACCATGTGTAGTGATGACAGCACTGCACAACTTTAATGGTTATTCTTAATACTAGAAAAGTCAGCAATAATTCAATAAAAAAAAATTATTTTATTAACTTACAACAAAAACCCCAGTATTTTCTTACATTAACCTAAACATCCTCCTAAGTTAACAACTGATTGATAAGATAAAAGCTGAATGAGACAATTCTGCTCTTTTTCAACTGGTGTTTGGCATTTGGAAGCTGTATATTTTTACTCAGAAAGGCCAATGAAATCATACTTAAGTCCCAGTTTTACAGAGTAGCCTCAATAAAGTGGAAACTTTTACACTAAACCAGAAAACCAGAATAATTTCTTAAATCTTTATTACTGCATTCAGCAGGGTCTACAACATGCGGTTCCTGTGCAGCTGAATAGTAGCTTTATAAATATTTTCACCGTGTGAAGTTTGCCCTCAGTACAGAAGTTAGCTCTATGCCTACAGCAATAATTGAAAAAATAATGATTTCAAAATAATAAAATATGATAATAATAAATAATAATTGATTTAAAGTCACTTTCTTCCTATGTGCACTATGTGCATCGTAACTCTCATGGCCTAGACTCGGGAAATGGAAGATTATTTATTAATATGGTTTATAACCAACCTTGCACTGTGTGCACAGTTTGTTGTGTGCTGCTATCCTCTTTGCTGCTGTAACACTGAAAATTTCAAGTCACACTGCAGCCCTCCCAGCTCACTTGTTGTCTTTAACTGAGAAGTCTTTTTAAATCAAATAAACAATCCACAGGATTTATTAATTTATACTACCATAAAATGTATTATTTCAATCCAATGAAGGAGAAAAGCTGTTGACAAGTGGCACCATCACTTTGTGTCCCAACACATTCTGAACTGGGAAATGCTGCGTGCAGTTCTAATAAATGGGGATATATTTTCAAAAGTGCCAGATCAGATACAAGAGGTGACGAGGTTGCCCATAAGGGAGGAAATGGGGGAAAGTGTCTGGGGCCCAGGCACATGAGTGTGAGTGAGTGTGTGTGTGCGTGTGTGTGTATGTGTATACTCAACACTATTTATTAAAGAATTCATAAAAGTTGTGCACTGGAAAATAAAGTAGAAGAAAAGGAAGTGTGTGTGACCCCAGCAGTGACTTGTTGACAAACTTTTATCAATCACCTTCAAACTTGATCTAAACCCAGCTTTGGGGGCAAATGGCAGCAAGGAGGCTAGCACAAAGACTGATTATCTGTGCTGATATTATTAAAGCAGATCAGTGGAGGGCCCTTGAAATGGACCTATAAGGGGCCCAGTCATTTCTGTGCATGGGCTTGGTGGGTGACGGTGGTTACTGAAGATGACACCCAACTCAAAATATGATACGATGTGATACGATACAATTGATATGAATTAAAATTATATCAATTTAAATTTTTCATTTTCAAAGGGGACCTTTCCTGAAAACCAACTTTTTAGTGTCTTTGTACACATATTTGAGTATCAGGGATAACTACCAAACCACAACATGTGAAATAAGACAGCTCAATCATTTGTTCATGGTCTACCACAGATCATTCTCAGTGGACAGGGTTATGGGTTCAAAAGTGAAAAATGGGGTATGATATGTCACCTTTGACTGTACCCTGAGATACTTCTACATCACTAGTAATAATGAAATCATCAGTTGAAGTTTATCTTGGTAAATAACATGCAACAAAGTTTAACATTATGCCTTCTGGCATAACAAAGTTTGATCTGTACCAGTCAGATCACTCCCCCTCTTGCCTTCTAAAGCCTCCTCTCCATTTAACTGGAAATGTAATGACCATCAGCTGGTTTGTAAATAACCTACTCAGGGAAAATTACAAAAGAAAATGTACTAATTAGCAAGAACAATGCATGCACTGGCAGTGTAAAGCTATCTAATCTCTGCCCTTTGGAGCTTAATGCTCTTCTTTAGCACTTCAAGGTCGATTCTGTCACACTGTAAGGGTTAGAGAGGCATTTCTTTTGTTAGTTTGTGTCTGACTACTGATGCCAGAAATCTTAACAACTATGTTCACGCTCCATGGCACTAAAGTTTCTGATATTAAATAAAGAAGCAAACAAAAACCTTGTTGTAGTTCATGGCACACATCACCAGAAAGTGTTACAGCAAGTGCATCTGCTCACCTTTGTTCCTGCTGAATGTTTAAATTATAAGAAAAGGGAAACATGCCACTCAGCTGAAGGGAAATCTTTTGAAATATATAAAACATTAATCTGAATATTTTAAGGGGCTTAAAATATGTCTGGAAAAAGAGCATAAAGATTACTGCTCCATATTTTGAAATTTCATTGACATTTTGTCATAATTTTAATTTCTGACAACTCATTTACAGCTGAATGGCAATAGAAGTTATTTTTCTGACAAGCCTTGGTAATATATTGAACTGTGACCAAGTGGTGCACATTCATTCAGAAAAAATAACAAGTGTAGAGTGTGTATGAGCCCTGACAGAGGTCTTTTGGAGGAGTAGTGTAGTGTGAACCCTGTCAACATATGACAGTGTACATGCAGTGATCATAATGCAACAGGAAGGCTGTAGGAAAGCCACACTGTGTCTGTTGGACAGTTCTGAACTGAAGAAAATGCTTTTTTGCTGCTATTCACGCTGATGCCTACCAGCCATGACAACAGCTGCTTTCTGACTGCCTGCTTATGAAGCAATTTGTCAGGACTCCTGACAACTTAGACTGGAAATCCTGCAGCGGAGAATTGTAAATGTCAGTCCGAGCTCAAGTCGGCAGGCAGCAATGACTTAAGATGTGCTGCTAAACAGTTTCTGACCTGTCCTGAAGGACTCTATCTGTGGGTGTAAACTTGTTTTTGGTCTGAGCTGAAAAGCATAAATGATGGAGAGGGAAGATTGGTCTTTACAGGGAGAAATGTTTACCTTTCAGTTACATTTAAAGCTTCTTAGAAGAGTTTTTGGCTGGTTGTTAAATGGTCTTGAATTAATGTATAGATGCTTCTTTATGACCTATGAAGCAAACTAAACCATTAAGGAGGATTTACAATATCTATGTGGTCATTTAAGGGTGCTGTAACACCCGTAGTTCAGTTGATACAGTTTGAATCATGAACTGCTTTGTTACATTGTAGCATAATTATGTCAAGTTTGTTGTCTGTTCACACTGGGACATTAACAAGTGGTAACCTGCCACACCAGATGGATTTGTTTCACACATCCATCTGAAAAACCTCTCAAACATAGCGTTTGGGAAAGGGCAGGGGATTTGAAAAAAAACTCCGAGGGTGATTGGATGAACGTTCTGTCTGTCACATATTTACGGGCCAATCAGAGCAACAAAACACATGATGTAGCTGCTACCGATGAGTAAATCCATAGGGAACTGCATAACGCGAACAATGGCAACTGTAGACATGTCAGTACACAACTTTTGTCATTTTTTTCCAAAGAAAACAACTCAATGTTGTTCTTTGCTCTTCTTTAAATGAATAAATGTCGTCAAGTTCTGATAAAATTGGCGCTTTAGCAGCATCCAAGCTAATGTCTTCCGCCATATCTGCACCAGCCTCTTGTTGCTGCTTGCTTACGTCACGACTCCACCGCACCCAAAGACACTGCCCTTCATTGCTGATTGGTCCTGTCACTTTGGAACCGGGCCCAAACAGGAGCTTTGCAAGATGGATTCGCCAGTGAGAAACTTGGAAATGAGTGTCTCCATCTGCTTTGCAAGGCTAAACACGTGGAGTATTTAAATACAACCTGTGAGGAACCAGCAACTGCTCTGCTTACTGTGCTTGCGTGTGCATGCTGGCAAGTGATTTGTCCAACCTACTTCCCATATAATGTGGTTTTTAAACACCAGGCAGTAACCTCTAATTTGCACATACAACAGCCGTGCTGCAATCCACCATCAAATCGCACTGCGGAGCAAGTCACCCCCTCACTAGTCAGTGGGAGTAGTTCCACTGCCTGTGCTCCAGTCTGGTTCCTGCATGTCCCTAAAGTGTCACTCAGCTCCACTTCACTGGAGATACACTGCAGGTCTATTTGCCATTGCCAAACCATGTCAATCCACATAGAGCAGATCAATCCAAGCAGCCAGAAAAACATGCAAAGCATCCGGTCAACTTCAAAATACAATACGATGCACAAACTCCTGATTGCAAATCATCACCATATGAGCATTATGTCTCTTCCTGCAGAATGAGCAAAAGGTCATCAGAAGGTCAGTGGGTTACAGTGATACAACAGCACAATTGACAAGGAAAAATTGAGGTCGGTCACCTTCGGTCATAGCAAAACTGTGGTGCTGCCGAGCATGGTGCAGCCATTGTATGTGAAAATTGCAGGTAATAACACATACCATGCAAACATTTTCATAAGGTTTTTAATGTTATTTAAAAACAGTTACCACCCAATCATTACTGAAAGAGATGTTTCTCTGTACACAGGCAGGGATAACAGGGTCACATTCCAAACCCTAATATTGATGTTTACTAGCATTAGCATTAGCCCATTCAGTGCTTTTCCTGCAAATGAGATGTTGCTATGGGAAATGCTTTGGATTTATGTTTCATAAGATTATTTGCAGGGGTCTGATATTGCTAATACTGACATATTAAGTTTTCCTAACTTTCCCTTTACAAAATGTGCACTGCACAGATTTGTTGTATCTTATAGTATTGTACTGTAGCATGTTATATTGCACCATATTGCATTACAAATTACTGCTTTACATCTTGTATCTTATTTTTGTAATCTGAACCAAACTTGGAGTGCAGAACTGTATATTTCTTATTTCATAATGCTGGATCATAAACACTTGAGAATGATAACCCATCAAAACACTTGCTTAAACGTTTGGCACCCTCAATGGCAGCCTTGCTTTGCACTGTATGCATGTAACGCACAAGTGTACACATGAGGTTGATGTTCTATAAAATCTAATTTTACTTAATGTCTTTCTTCTCTTTTGTTTAAAAGGCAATTTTCATGTCATTGTGCCTTCAAAGTCCTTAAGAAGCCAACATTACCAAAACCAGAAATATGAATGTCTTACATTTTATTTTGTCTGCGTTAGTGAAACGCTGTTTGACCATCACACTCTTTTGAGCTACAGAAGGGATAATGTCATCTGTTGTATCAGGCTGAGTCTTTTAAATGCAGCCGTTGTGGGATATTTTCACCCTGTCTTATCTTCACAGATAACCTAAAAGCGCAAGTCTTGCGTTGCAAAGTCATTTCTCACTACTATGGGTGTTTTTTTAAAACACACAAGATGAAAAATTGAATCATAAATTATAGCAAAGTAATAAAATCAGCATTGGTATCCTCTGAGCACTGACCGCTGCTGCCCCTTTTCCCACTGTTCCCATTGCTTCCTACAACACAACCAGTTCAATTGAAGTTAATTAGAATGAATGAAGGAGGAATGATTTGGACGATTGAGACAAATAACCAATCTGTGCACCACAATTGAATTGTTTTGCAGACAATAGAGCTTCCAATCAGAGTCGGACACCTTCCTTCTCCCTGCTGACTTCAGATACCAAAAGACAACGTTCGCCCATTTGCTTAGTAAAGATTTTTTTAAGCCGATTTCCAAATTCAATTTAGGGCCAATTTCTTTCCTAGCAAAAGAAAAGGTCCTCTGGAGTGCTGCAAGTCCTTGTTTTGATCGCTGTTTTCTTTCAGGTTGGAGAGAGATTTATCGATTGGGATTCAAATAAAGCTGTTGTCGAAGCGAGAGGTCCATTTGTCGAAACTCGGCGGCATGCGTCACTCCGAATAATGAGGAAGCATAATGAAGCATGTTAACTCCTCGTTCCGTCACCATCAAAGTCGTCCATGGCAGCACTTTGATTGGCACCTGTCGCCAAATCAATGGTTTACTTACATTTGTGCTTCGCCATCTGTTTTATTGTGGTGTGGTATCAATGTGTGGGAAGAAGTTATGATAATTCCCATCCCCAGACACATTTTTCTGACAGTTTCTAGAGACTAAATGAGCATATTTTGCACTGCAGGGCTGTGTCATTCCCAGTCCTGCACAGAGATGAAATGATCCACGTTGTAGAAAGAAAACCATGTGGGCTTTTGAATCTCCTTCTGTGCTTTATTCTCACTCACACACAGTGGGAATCTCTCTGTGGTCAGATCACAATGAACTCGGCTCCACAAATGAGCCCAAGTATGGCAGTAAAAGAGGAGGTGGGCTCTTGTTGTATGAGCCAGTACGACGTGGCGTACAGATGAAACAGTTGAGTTAGTCGTCCCAGGAGGGGCTATCCTTTAGATCTTTAATTAGGGCAAGAGTAGACAGGAAAATGTAATCAATGCTCTCACCTCTGGGGTTTCTGGAGTGGGAACATGCAATAATGTATATCCCCATGGGACAGTGATTTCATCAATATTCTATTTGACCAAGCCTTTTTAGTAATCATCACTCCTAACAGTTTTAAACATCAAGAAATGTGAAATCTCCTCTAAACACTCCCTGTAACATACTCAAATTACAGACAATTACTGAGAAAATTACTAACACTCCAACTTCATATGAAAAACTGCCTTGAAGAATTTTCCATCAAATATCAGGGAGTTTTCTCACTGAGTTAAATGCTAATTAAATGAAATGACTGTGGGTGAACAAAAACAGAAGCAGAGATCCCTTGTGTGACTAAATCTAGTAAAAGCCTAGCACACACCAAAAGAACTTAATTTCGTCACTGATTTTGAAAATGTTGGAGACCTCACACCCCCACAAATAATGACAGATTTATAGTTTTGTCTCAGGTGTGGTTAGCAACAACATGTCCACCACAGCACAGATTTATTCACCATCAACCAGAGTCTCCACTCTCAAAACTGGAAATCTTGTGCAGTCAAACACAACTTTAGAGTAAACAAGCAGTCAGCAACCCAATACATCCATTATGGTGGAAACTTTGGTTCATCTCCTCTCCATGTCAGATCAATTGTACAGGACATGTTGATTAAACACCCATGCTGTTGCCACAAGTTGGTCCTCCATTTCTGAAGTTCATCTACCTTCATGCTTTGTGTTTACTATTGTTGGCATGGCTGTTTGCTGTGCTTCCTCCTTCAGTAAGCTGGCTCCTGACTGGCTCTCTATCTGTTCCACATAACAATCCACTGAGTGTGTGACTGGCTGTTCTCTATGTTCCCCCTACACTACAAGATTTAAATGCTGAACATGTTTAATATTTGTGATTTCAAGTCAGAGTGACTCAGATCATCTTCCAAGAAGACTGGAAAGAGAAAAAAATCTTCTTAACACACCTCACACCATAAGAAATTCTGGCAAGATTATCTCTAGAACCATCAGTTCATCAGCCTTTGCTGACTTTGTCGAAAGGAGAAACTGACCCAGGAACTGTAGATAGCTTTGGAAACAAGGTAGAGAGAGAGTGTGGAACGATATGCAGAAAAGGAGCTGCAGGCTGGAGCTGAACCCGGGTTGCCCTTGTCAAGAAGAAAATCCTCTGCACATCAAGCATGTGGACATAACTATTAGGCTCAGAGGTGGACTTTACCATTAGGCAACGGTAGTATGGCCCATGATGACATAAACTTAACCCTTTCTCCTCCACCAGTCAGTATTTTGGCCATTTCAAATTTAAGAGCTTAAGACACTCATCACAAGTGCAAAATATGAAGAACACCTGGTGAGATTATAGACTGTTAGAAAGAGGAAAATCTAGAGATTCTAACAAAGTTAGAACAAAGTCCAGCAGTAATGGCTCACAGACACAGAAACAGAAACTAGCCCTTTAGTGTGAGGAAAACACAGAAATATACAAACTCACGGTGTGTTCTGCCTGCCTTCTCTGTCATATGGTCTGAAAACCAGTACAGTCCTGTTAATCCTGGTATCAGATGAAGGAAAGCTTCTAGCAAACAGACAGCAAATTCATTAAGTCCCAAAAACACACTAACTCAAAAAATCACTGATAGAAGGCACTACAAAAAATGCCAACAGAACATACAGGGTTTTTGGTTTCTGTTTGTCATGTCCAACAGGGTTGATTTATTTAGGAAAGTTCACTCTCTCTGTGTCTCATAGGCTATGAGGAACAAAACAAGTGCACCAACATGATCATGTGGCCTGTTTAGGCTAAGTCATCTTGGCCACTTTTTGAATGGTTTTAGCATTCATGACCAAAAACAATGAAAATCCAAAATGGAACAAATTTTTTTTTTGATTAATATATATAACTCTTTTGTCATTTGGTTACTAGATTTCCATTTAAAGTCCCTAAATATACATTTTGAAATCCGCCTGGATATGTCTATACAAAAACATTGCTAAGCAGTATTTCTGGTTCATGTTGCATCAAATTTTAACTTGAAAATGATCAGACATGTGGTGATGGCTCCATTAGGTTTCTAAGCTAAAACATCAGTGCCATGACTAAATAACAGTTTACAAAGGTAAAAACAAAATATTGAAGCCTTAGGAGACGGCAAAAAGAAATAAAAGAAATAAAAGAAAACTAAATGTATTCGACTATAAGGTCAAAGAAATACATAAAATTACATTTTTATAGTTTCTATAGTGAGTATATTTGTGTATCTGTTTGTTTTTTAAGTACAGTCCCAGACATCCTTCCATCATTGCTATGTGAGGACTGATTAAAATAAGAAGTTACAAGCAGCTCTCTCTTTGATTAGAAAAAAATAGTTTAAAAAGGGAAGCACAGTGGATGTGGAGGGCCCCTTGCCTGTGTTCACCTTAGGTCCCAAAATGGTTAAGTCCACCACTGACTAGAATACCAGCACTTGTTGATCCCTGTTCATCACCTCTGTTTGTAAAACTGTAACTCAAAGTCTTTACATCTCGCTAGTTAAAATGTCTTGTGGTGTAACAGAAATAAACAGTACAAGTGCACAGGTGGGATAACAGTTCTTCTGCCACAAATCCTGATTTTCAATGTATTTAATGCCATTTTGCCAGTTAGTGCCTTTTTAATTGATTTTATACATCTGTATGGATCTTCTTTGCTAAAATTTGATTAGTATGAGGATATAGCAAGGCTTTTTGAAGGGTGTGAATCAGAAGGGGGTCCAGGGGTCTTTCCCTGTGAATATTTTTGGACTGAAAACTATTTTGATGGTATTTTTCACTCCGGGCACCTTATCTACATTCTAAGTACTTATCTTACTACTTAAAACCATTTTTGATATGTACCACATGTTTGGTGCACACCTTTGCCTATACCTGAGGCCCTTGGTGCATGAGGCCCCAAGCCTAGGCATGATCAAACCAGCTTTGTTTCTATAAATAGATACAGTGTAAGACAGAATAGTCTGCTGGAGTATGACTTTCTTTGGATGGTGAAAGTGTTAAAATCTCTGTTAACTGTTGAAGTTAATTGTTGAAGTTTTGTCAGCATCTTTAGTGAGTGTTACTTCTTCACAGGAAAACATTCAATGTTGGAAGCAAAACTGATGCAATCCAACAGTTTTAATGCATCCACAGATCCCTGTGTTTCTAATTTGCAATGATCCAACCATTATTTATCTACAAAAAAAAATTCTACAAGTGCAGCCAACCATTTGCTCCTTCGAGTTGTCTCAAAATTATCTAAGTTCTTTTTTCTCAAGTAATTAGTCGACTGTACATAGACGAGGCGTAAAAACGGGTATAACTTCATGCTGTTTACACCTGAAGCCTGAGAAGCTGTCTGTTGCTCTGAGTCAGGGCCGGAGCAGGAGTCATTTTCAGCTCAGACCGGCCCACTTTAGTTCACAACCTTTCACTAAAGTTATTAAATTGTGAATTGAGTATAGCCAATTAGGCTGATTATGTTGTTTTTTAATTAGGATATTATTTATTACCTGCACCAAGGAGGTTATGTGATCGGGAGGGTTTGATCGTTTGTTAGTTAGTTTGTTTGTTAGTTTGTTTGGTTGTTTGTTTGCAACATAACTCAAAAAGTTGTGGATGGATTTTGATGAAATTTTCAGGAAATGTCAGAAATGGCTCAAGGAAGAACTGATTAGATTTTGATCCAGAGCACCATCTGGTTTCAGGATTTTTTTAAAGGATTCTATACTACAGCTAGCCTGGGCTTTGTGTGTTACTGACAGCAACAATCATACTGAGCTTCATAATGGGGCCTGGTCTTACTGCTGATACAAAAATGTATATTTAAAAACGTAGGAAATATTTCCTGGACTAGATTTCTAAATGAGAAAAAATACAAATCTATATTTTTATTTCATAATTTTCACTGTTTCATCATTATGATCTATGACACGACTTCTATGTACAGGTTTCATAGTTGTATGAGTTTTCTGTTGTTTTAAAATTCTTCCCTTCATAAAGAACTTTTTTCTAATCATTTGTTAGTCAAGTTAGTTTCATTTGCTCTTTTTTTTACATTAACATTGACTGAATCCTACCTTTCCATTCTCATGCTTGATGCTTGACAGGGGTTTGCACAGTTTATGCTGTTATGTGTTGAACACCTGGTTCTGCTACCTTACCTGTGTCATCTCCACCTGGTCATTTACATCGAGCTGTGAGTTTGTGATAACAAAAATACATTTGCATTTTAAATTTTTTTTTGGGGGGGGGGGGGGGGGGGGGTGTTTGAGAAAACATAACTCAAACAATAATTGCTCCTGCCTGTGTCCATCCTAGGTAGGGTAGCCTGTTTAATGCTGCTGTATGGCAGCCCTACTGGCCCTGAAAGCAGCCCTGCCCACCAGGATCTCTCCTGGTTCTCCAGATTAGCCACTCCAGGCCTGCTCTGAGGCTGCGTCTCACTTTGACTTTTATATGGTTTGGGTCTCTGGCTTGAGTCTTTTCCTTGAGTCTTAGTCCGTCCCACCAGAGACTCTGCAGTGTCACATAAAGCGATATCAGTTTATGATGATGGTGTAGGCTGATCATCAATCAGCTGATCATCAATCAGCTGTCAGGAGGCAAAACAGCTGATTGTTTCTACATAAATTTGTACTGTATTTATTCTAAACAAATATCCACATTTACACTGTTTGGTCTCAGTGTGGGATCAGAAAACACCTGCATGAAGAAAAACCTGCAGTCTTTAAAAAAAAAAGCAGACGTTTTCTTCCAGCAAATGCTATATTATGAAATTATTTATTATCCTTGTTATTCAGTGTGAAGGCTAATGATCGACCTGATGCACTAACGATCAGACTGACAGAAACTTTATTGACCCTGCAATGATTTCAAACGTGTTTCTTAGTGACAGACAGCCTGGTGATGTCTGACTTTAATTCTCTTCATAATCTAATAAATGGAAATAACTGATACTAACCCACCCAGCAAAAATTGCTTGTAAAATGTCTCCACTATGTCTAACAATGTCTAGATTTAACTGAAAAAGTAAAAGGTGAAAAACCGTTATTTTCGGATCATTGAAAAGACATCTCTATAAAGACGTTGTTGTAATATGGTCATATTTTAAATGACTATTATTGGACTAAATTTGGACCAAATCAGATGGACAAAACATGGCCCAATTTTCGATGACCTGTTTTGACTAAAATATGATGGACAGAATCTAACCGGAAAAAAAAGTCCAAATGATGTCAGGTGTTTGGTGGGAAAGGGAAAATTTATATCTGAATCTTTTGATTTCATGAGTTTTTAACATGTTTTATGTTTGAAGATGAATCAGAAAACAAATCAAATATTAAACTCCATACTAATTCACTCTTTATTATTAATTTCATTAAATGAATTCTCAATATTTGATTTTTAATGCTTATTTCAAACACTTTTTTAAATCCCAGCCCATCAGTTATTGAGCTTTTTAAAACTTCTGATGTTTATATTCTCTTGAGAGTCCGTTAGTCGCCTATTAGTAACTCTGTTTCTCCTCTATTAGTTATCTCTGCTGGTGTTGTGAAGTTTTACTGACATCCACTGTGTAGCAGTGTCCAATCAGATAGTGATATCCAATAAGGGGGCGTGCTTTTGAGTAAAAAGGGTTCCAGGAAGTCTGCTCTCATTTGTCTCTGCGCATCAGTCTTCAAATCTCAGTCCTCGGTCTTATGGCTTTGGTCTGCGGGCCAAAGAAGAGCCGTTCAGATGGTTCTTAAAAGGAACTCTGCATGATCAGACCAGTTCATCTTGTTGGATATATATTTTTATCTCTCATATAATATTGAACTAAAAACCTCACTAGATATCTGCATTTTGAGTAAGTTGAGTTTATAAATTCACCAGGAGGCCGCCATGCGCTGTGACGTCACAGTTCCACAGAGCTCACTGTTCCTGTGTAGTAACTGCTGTCGCAGACTGGCAGCCAGAGTTACGGCTGCATCTCAGAGACGGGTCTCACGCACAGAGAATTCTAAAATTTGAGATCTCATTTATTTTTTATTTGCTCCAAGAGCTGTTATCTGTCCATCTAGACAGGAAAATAATAAATACAGAGCCATATTTACCTTGTTGTAGCAAATATTTAAGTCCACATCTGCAGAATCTGTTTGAAATCAGTTTCTTAATGAACCAGATGAAGGCCGCGAGCTAAACGCGTCTGTTTAATAAAGTTGTTCCCCGAACTTCTACTCTTCATGGTTTGTGCTTTTCAAAGTAAAAGTCCACTTGTATGTACATACTACTTTTATTTTGAAAAGCCCCTGGCAAGCTTCCACTATACACTGTATCTCACTTGTAGGGAGTTTTATTGAGGTAAAACGTAGGAGGAATGACCAAGAGAGTCACAGAGCTTTGACAGCAGGGAGACCAAACAACACGCAGTAAACTCGTGTCTGGTATGAAAGCTGTTATGGCAGCAACAGCTGCAAGCAGAAAAACCGTCTGAAAAACGGTTAATAACAACAGCGAAGATCGCTGCGCACTGTGACATCACACGGACCAAAACATGGCAGCCTCCTGGTGAGTTTATGAGCTCAAATTTACTCAAACTGCAGATATCTGGGATATTTATACTTTCTGTTCGTGAGTTATCTTGTACACATAGAAACAAACAAAAAGATACAGAACCCTTTACATAACCCCCTGCCGATTTCATCAGCGTGGGTAAAAAATAATTTAGCTCTAGCTTCACCAATGCAGTCACATCAGGAATTAGGCAGTGATGCTGTACAGTCCCTCTGTCAGTGCCACCCAGGCTTCAGCGCTGATTGGCCTGAATCTGACCATTTATTGAAATGTTGATTTCTAAAGAGCAGCATCACTTAAGAAGTTTTGTCGTATTACTAGAGAATAAAAATATTTTAAAAATCTTTGGTCTAAAGACAGTGACATGGAGGTTTACCACTACCAGATGTAACTGCCATATTTTCCCAGTGCTTTTTATTTTAAGTGCACTTGCCTTTACAGCTGGTTCATAGCAACAGACCTGCTCTTTTCCACACATTGCAATATAGATAACTGAGGTCAACACACTTTTGTTGTTGGTAAAGGACATTGCAGTTGTTACAAAAACCCCTTGCTGTTTAGGAGTGTACAGCAGCCTTGTGTTACAGTCCTAATTAATGCGTGCAGAGGATTGAGGCTTCCATTTATGCCACAAGACATTTGGGATAACTTTAATTTATGGAGTACAGAGAGAGCTGGTGCTCTGACATGAGCAGCAGGGGGTCTTTGAAAGCAGGCGGCATTTTGCCGTGGAAGAGCTTTGAACATGTCTCCCTAAAGCAGGACAGGAATCAAAAGCAGAGGCTAATGCACCGTATGCACCGCAGTGTTCCATATCCAAAATTGTCTTTGACTGTTCATTATTCATAACATGTTCTCTGCACAAAAGGTGCATGTCTGACACAGCAACAGGCAGATTCTTGGGGTTCCTAATAAGGAGAAACATGCTCATTTCTAGATTATTACAAAAATGTGTCACAATTAAACCAGAGTCCACATTTGCGTTGATTTAGTGTAAAAGCTGAGTTTTCTGTTCATGTGGAATATGATTCTGTTGTTCTGCAGCTCAGCACTGGCCAACCTCCTGCTCTACCCCCTGCAGAGCAACAAAGATGTTGCTGTTCTTGTCAGATGCCCGCAGTCGCTAATTAGAGGGAGATAAGATTTAAGAGAACCAATACATTGCCATAGGTAGTTTTAATAATAATGCAAAAGCATGTCCATCCATTTCAGTCAACTTGTAAACACAGTGTATGCTTCAAAGAATACACAGAGGCATTAAAGCAAAGGAAGTGATGTTAAAGTCAAAGTGTATGAGGCAGACTCCTCATAAAGGTAAACTGATAGAGATCAAGCATATGATTCTTAGCTACTTCTACTGATGTCAACACTAATGAGATCCCAACATCTGAGGATGAAAGTTTGTTGAACACATGTAAACACTTGCCTTGCTGAATGAACAGGGCTAAGATCTCGGGTAATTGTGTGGGAGCGAGAAATGTCGGGGTATACTTCTGCTCTGTCGGCAAGAATGTAAAATGTATAATTTTGGCAGCATGGTGAGTTCAATGACTGCAATACATGATGGCAATCTGATAGTAGGCTTAAGAACCATTAATTCAGATGATAGTCACATGAACTTGACAGCAAAGTTGTGCTATTTATTGAAAAAAAGATGCATTCTTTCAATGGGCCCAAAGATAACTGATAACATCAGCTACAATGGCGTCCATGCTATGTAAAGGAGAGAAACAAACTGAATAGAAAAGTATAAATATAACTCTGAGCAAAGCTTATGATCTGTGAAATTCCAAATGTAGCCTTGCGGGGTGCAGCTGCTAACAGTTTTTATCTCCATGAGCCCGAGGAGTTAAGTAAACTTCATTAAGCCCTTTTTTAACTTCTACAGGAGCAGAAAGTTGCTCCCCTGCACACTTTTACCCTGCAATAAAATCAGCGCCCCAGTTAAAATAAAATAAAAAAAACAGAATCTGTATTTAAATGTGAATTCCCTTTGGCCCACTCCTGTTCTGTTTGGAGAATTTGTTTGGATTAAATGAGACTTCAGGTTTCCTGGGGTTGGTGTTGAGCCTAGCAGCCATAGTCTTCACTGGTCTGGTCTTTTGTTTAGATTTGTATTGTTTAAGGGGAAAATGAGCACAGAATGTAATGGGTGTCAATGAGGTCACAAGTCATTTTACATAAAATTTCTAATTAAGTGGGAGGAACTCTGAGGCCTTAATCAGACTACTACTTGGGACCACTTGGGGGAGTGTGTGTGTGTGTGTGTGTGTGTGTGTGTGTGTGTGTGTGTGTGTGTGGGGTGATGTCTTGCCTTTCCTTCAAGGCAGCTGGGATTGGGTCCAGCTCCCCTTGACCCTGAAGGGGATAAGCAGTGCAGTGTACAGTGGATGGATGGATGCATGGATAAATATTGATTTTTAGAAATGTATTGATAAAATTTAATTTTGCAGATTTTTCCCTGTCAATACCAGTTTACTTTCTTCAAAACACAATTAATGACAGCAAAATGAATTATTTTTGCACCTTGCCTTTAATCTGATGAAATTAAATTTCATGCACATAACTTAAAAAATAGATGTTAAATAACTTTTTGAAACTGCATCAGGTCACATGAACATCTCTCAATTTAACTCAAACTCATCTCCCCTAGAAAAGTGTGTGCCACACCCTTCATTTCCTGTATTCTTGTTTACTTTTTATGGTGAGTGTCTTAAATTATCTTCTTAAATATTACATTGATTTAATATCCACAAGTTCACATTCTAGAAAGATTTATTCATGTTTTTGTAGTACTCTCAGTTGTCTAATGTAACTCGTGAATAATCAAACTATTGAAATAGAAGTTTACTTCTTGTCAGCTCATTGTCCTAATTTGCCTACACAACATTCATTGTGATGGTGCATGGTTACAGGGGCATACATATCAATGCATTACACAGCACTGTGCTAAAGGAAGTTAGCATCACTAACCAGATGTTGCTTATTCTGTGAACGTGCACAGCAGTGATGACCCCCCCGTTTATTTTTGTTTGTTTTTGTCACATTGATCTTACAGGTTTCAGGGAGATCTCATGTATGTGTTCCAATGTATTGTCTATTCACAGAACTATACTCTAAAAACAGTTGAAACAGTCCTTATGTTTGTGGTCTCATGTGTTAATTTAAAATAATTTAAAATATGAAAATTGCCTTGTGTCTAACTAGTCTTTGTTAATGTAATAAATGTGAACTTGTCAGCTTGTTTTCAGGAACCATCATTAATAGAACGAGGTCCACATTACTTTTTCAGGTGTTTTCTCCTGTGAAAATATAAAAAAGAGTGTAAAAACTGGTTATTTCAAGAACAAAAATAACCTTTGTATTCTTAAGAGTAGCTTGAAGACCTCTTTGACACCAGCTGGACAGAGGTTAATGCCCATATAATACCACTTAACCTTTCAGTCAAACAGTACACTAAGGACTGTACATTTACATGTAAGAGTTGGCCTGATGATAACATCTTGACATCGCTGACCTGACTCATGATCTGTTTCTTAAACACACTCACACAGACATAGAGGGTCTTTATAAGGTCCATTAGCCAGAGAATGAAACACATCCTACAGTTTCTGCATTTATGGAAAGTGGAGCCAAAGCTTTTACATCTATCTAATATTATTGAGCCATCATTGTTTTCAATCATGCATAAATTTCAATCAAGTTTCCCCACATTTTCAAGAGTGAGCTGTATGTGTGAATGCAAACAGCCTAATTTATCACCACAACACAGTGACTTTTTCCTGGTAGCTCCCCACCCAAAAAAACTTCAGTGTGAAGTTGTGATTATCTGACGTGTGAACGCAGCAGGAGATATTTTGGAAAATTCAAATTGAGTGAGATGATGGGGGTGATGGCACGTGTATCATGCAACAGATGCCCAACCTGTGCAAACAGCTTCCTATTTCTTTCTGCTTACCAGTTTGTTCTTCTACACTTGTTAATAAACTGAATCCAATCCCACATAGCACTGATAAAAACAAAACACTGTCACTGCTGTGTCAGGCTGGGTGGCTTTGTCCACATCTTGGTTTTCCCCTGCATCTTTTTATGTATTGTCTCCAGAGACCTAGCTGCATGGGGAGAATAATTCAGGAAGATTTCAGGGATAAGAAGTCCTGAAATTTTCTGCACATTAAACGGAATGCTTGTGTGAAAACAACTCAATCCATGTGAAAAATTTTCACCTTCCAAGATGTGTTTTGCTTTTTATTCTAATTCTTTGTTCTTTGTTCTTTGTTTAACCCTAAGAACTCATGCCGGATCTGTACCACAGGCACATCCCTTTATAAATCACTTGGTCAGTTTGAACCGTAAGTCGTAGACACAAACATTATCATGTCCTCCATGCATTCATAGCTCTTACAGAACATTTTCTAGTGAGCCCTGAACTTGGCTGACTTTCCGGGGTCTCCTGGGACGGTGTTGTCATAAATAACAAGAACTGACTAGTTTAAAAAAACATTGATAACTTTTGAACCATAGGTCATTGACACTTTTTTTTCCCTCTGAAAGCTGACATTCTTGTCATTCGTTTGCTACCCTTGATGTCTCCATAGTCCTAAAGGACGTTGTTTTAGCAAGCCCAGAACTTCGGTGATTTTTCCAGGGTCTTTACAGATGGAATCCAAATAGTTAGATCCAAAAAAAAGCGTCTTTTTATCAATTTTTAATCCACTTTCGGTCACTTACTTCGGCTTTTTGTCCAGGGCATCACCCTGATGTTTACAGCAATGCATTGTGGGAGGTGTAGTTGACCAGTTGCGCCTCTACTGCTTTGAGAAATGGCACAAATGAATGGAACTGCATAGAAAGCACATGGACTTTTTCTATGTGGATATTATGAAAACCGTTAGTCGCAGAATGTTTATTTTTTCACTGTTGTGTCCCAAAGAGATAAGAGAACAAGTCTGTACAAAGAAAAGGCTTAGTCACTCACGCTTTCTGTGTGTTATAAATAGAAATCTCTGAGTTTCAAATTCCTATTTGTTTTTTTTAATTTGTCTTTCGAGTCCTATAACTTTTTTTAAAAAAATCAAGTGACATTACTGTAGTAGATATATTCTTAAAGCCCAGGTTGTCCTGAAAAAAAAGGATGTTTAGAGCTTGCCTGTGCATCACAGACTTCATGTGTTAGAAGCTTTTTAAGACAAAAAGGCCTTTCGAGACAAGATGTTGAAAAAATAGCTGTGAGCTCTAAGGGTTAATACTTGTAATAGAAAACAATGGCTGAGTTTCCCACTGGTTTGTGTATCTACTCATGTATATCTATTTTGAGCTGCCTCTAACTGGTCTCAAGGCAAAAAACGGATAACACTTAATTACCTCTAAATGCCAACGAAGTAATCAGCAAAGTGAAGCGCTGTTACAGCCATGTTTATTGCCTGTTTATGAAGACAAAGCAATGAATGTCAAGAAACAGGTTTAAACGTACATTGGCAAAGTTTGGTATTAAGTGATAAATTAGGAGGAGGTTTCCCAGAGTGAATACACACTTAAAGGATAGGTCTGACTAAGAGATAAAAAGAAGAGAACTGGCTAAAGATTGAAGACAAGAAGATAAAACTGACTGAAAGAGACAAGGCAGAAAATGCTTGTTAGCCTTGGTCAAAAACTGATCCTAACTTTGCTCTCCTCCTCCTTGACAGATATGCAGTCTTTTTCTTTCTTTTTGAAAAACATTTTCAGAGTGGGCTGTACACAGTCCCATAGAGGTCATGCCAGATATTCCATACAAAATTTCAGTATTCAATTGCTTTTGGTCACATATTCAGAATTTAAATATTTTTTTATTCAACACACGTTTTAGAAGCCTTTATCAACAATGTGAAACATGCTTGTCGGTCTCATGGTTTGGGAATCATACTCTAATTGGTGACGTGTCTGTACACCACATCATTGCTCCAATTGTCCTTGATTCCTCTCGGAAGACTTCTTAGGTGTACTGGTTAAAAACTGGTGCCATAACAAAATCATGAATGTGTACAAATTTTCTCTAAAATCCAAAAATGTTGCACCTTTGCTTCAGTTTGCCCCCTCCCTGTCCCCCTTTACGTCACTTCCCCTGCGTAACACATGCTCACTCTGCCACAGTGCAGAGAGCCTTTCTAAAACTATTTCCTTCACTCTCCTCCTACCCACTTCCACTCCATTTGCGTGATCTTGCGGAGGGTCTGCTACAGCTACTGCCCTTCAAAACCTCTGAGTGCTGAGTGAGAGTGGGTACTCAAACCTTCCATCAGCCAGTCTGCCCTGATCCTGACTCAAAACTTAACATTACTATTATGCTCTAGCCTTGAGTTTTTGGAAAACAGTTATGTGTTTAGCTTTGTGAAGTGTTTTATGTTCACAGGGACTTCTTAAATAAATCATCTAAAGGTCCTTAAACTGACTGACTCTCATTTGTTGTAGTTTATAACAGACTTTTAACCCTGTTCCTGTTCTATTTCCTCTAAAAAAGCAATGTAACTATGTTATGGAGTCATCTTTTGTAAAAAGGCATGCTGCTTAGAAATACAGGGTAATGTAATCGTAATTAAATGTGGCCATGATGCCCCTTGTCTAATGAAAGCAAAAAACGTAAAAATGTCCAATCTGTGTTATGAGCTTGACTTTTAGATCTACTACTCTAAATTACAGATGCAGACATCCTCAAAGTTGTTATTCTGAGAGACTGTCTGACACTGTTATTCATTAAATATGCAAGAGTGCATGTACACAATGACTCACTGATGTTCAATGATCTCCATTATAGAGATATTTCAGTGTTTTTGAAGTTGGGTCATTTTGTAGTTGCCTATAGTCGTGGCATTAGCCTCTAGTGATTTCAGAGCATTGCCCCTTAAAGAGGACTCACTGGTCGTTCTAGTAAAAAGAGCTAGGTTATACAGTGTAGCAGACAGGTACACTTTCTCTGTGTAATTTAGTGAGTTAAAGTCGAAAATAGGCAAAAATACAATGTTGGCTCAACATTAAGTGTTTTATCCTTCACACAGAAAGTCTCTGTGTTCGGCACTATTTTGTACTGCAGTTACTGGCTACATGTTCCTCTGCCTCAGTATATCATCTCCTGATTTGCCAGTTTGTTATGCAGCTTTGACAGAGGCAACAAGAGCAAACTAAGCTAAAACAAAAGTAAAAATTAGTCTTTTAGCATCAAGTGATGATGACGTTCCATTGAGCTGGAGTATAAAGAGGAACAACTTTTACAGATGGAGAGTCAGCAGGAAGGAAAGAGAGAGGAGTGAAACAGTGAAAACTGGAGAGTTAGTTACTGTGTGGTGTAGGTGTGGAAACTGTCTGGCCATGCCCATAATCATGGAGGGCTATTGCTCTCAAAATGGGCCTCCACAAGACTTTTTAGTCTTTTAGTCATTTCTGATCAGAGGATAGTGGCTCACAGACACCTGCAGTCTGCATCACTCTTCATCCAGTGTCCCCTGCCTGCCACAGTTCCTACTGTATGCCAATGTTTTACAGACCTTTAACTTTCCAAAGATAAATTGGAGAAATTGAGCCCAACCAGAAAAGCTGGATGGAAATTTGTCATCTAGGTAAGTTTATGGCTGTCACTTCTCCTAATGGCTGATAATTAGACAAGCGACAGTTGAAACAATAAGTTTACTTTATAAAAGCATTGTGCCTACCATTGAAGTAGAAAAACTGAGCTGAAATAAGTAGTATTAGTTTGTTGTTATCATCTCTGTCTAAGGCACAGACCCAATAGCTGATACACTGAGGTGGAAACAGGTAGCCAAACTCAGAGTCTTTCTGTGTGAAGTGTACCCGTCTGCCTTGTTATTTAGCCTATCTTCCCTGCAGGAACGACCAGTAAGTCCTCTTAAAGGGGCAGCGCTTACTGAAATCACTGAAGGCTAATGCCAATACTATTGCCAAGTGCCTTATACAAATCAACTTCAAAAATACCAAAATATCCCTTTAATGTGACATCATTTACACTTTTAGAAATTCCAGTGTATCTGTGTCAGAAACCCAGTTAATGTTTATATTTACATTAAAAACAAAGAATTTCTTCTTAGTCATACCTTCTAATTTGTCATGTCTTAAAGTAAGAGAACTTTACTTCCTGTTCTGTTTAAACCTTTAATTTTTAAAGAACATAAGGAACTTCTAATGGGTATTAGCTTAACAGTGGAGACAGATCTGCTATGGAAAGAAAAGTAAGTGAAAATAGATAAATGGATGGTAAAAGAGTGAAATGTTTGATAGCGCATGGTGAATATTATTTTTGATGTGATTTTTTAAAATCTCACTCATTCAAAGGAGCAGTGGTGTCCTGATTTACCTCTTCGTGATATGTGAGCAGGAAGATACTGTGATGAGTAGTCTCCATCTGTTCAGTTACAGTAGCTCAACTACAGTACATCTGTATATAAAAAGACAAGATGAGTAATGTGACTAAAAATGAAAGTGTTCATTTCAGACCCTTATTATTGCGTTATTGCTGATATTCCTAATATCACTGCACTGGTATGTTAAAAATAAAGATGTTTCCCCAAAAAGACTTGTAGCAAATCCGTTTTTAAAATGTTAGCTGATCAATCACACCACAATAAATGCATTAATGCTGACAGTCCTATTTACACAATAATGCCAAAAGTATTCCTCACCCATCCAAATAATTGAAACCAGGTGGTCCAATCACTTCCATGGCCACAGGTGTATAAAATCAAGCACCTAGGCAAGCAGACTGTTTCTACAAACATTTGTGAAAGAATGAGTCGCTCTCAGGAGCTCAGTGAAATCCAGCATGGTACTGTGATAGGATGCCACCTGTGCAACAAGTCCAGTCATGAAATTTCCTCACTCCTAAATATTCAACAGTCAACTGTCAGTGGTATTATAACAAAGTGGAAGCAATTGGGAATGACAGCAACTCAGCCACGAAGTGGTCAGCCACGTAAAATGATGGAGCGGGGTCAGCAGATGCTGAGGCGCATGGTGCACAGAGGTCGCCAACTTTCTGCAGAGTCAATCGCTACAAACCTCCAGACTTCATGTGGCCTTCAGATTAGCTCAAGAATAGTGCGTTGAGAGCTTCATGGAATGGGTCTCCATGGCCGAGCAGCTGCATCCAAGCCATACATCACCAAGTGCAATGCAGAGCGTTGGATGCAGTGGTGTAAAGCACGCCACAACTGGACTCTAGAGCAGTGGAGAAGCGTTCTCTGGAGTGACCAATCACACTTCTCCATCTGGCAATCTGATGGACGAGGCTGGATTTGGCAGTTACCAGGAGAACGGTACTTGTCTGACTGCATTGTGCCTAGTGTAAAGTTTGGTGGAGGGGAGATTATGGTGTGGGGTTGTTTTTCAAGAGTTGGGCTTGGCCCCTTTGTTCCAGTGAAAGGAACCCTGAATGCTTCAGCATACCAAGAGATTTTGGACAATTCCATGCCCCCAACTTTGTGGGAACAGTTTGAGGATGGCCCCTTCCTGTTCCAACATGACTGTGCACCAGTGCACAAAGCAAGGTCCATAAAGACATGGATGAGAGAGTTTGGTGTGGATGAACTTGACTGGCCTGCACAGAGTCCTGACCTCAACCCAATAGAACACCTTTGGGATGAATTAGAGCAGAGACTGAGAGCCAGGCCTTCTCATCCAACATCAGTGTGTGACCTCACAAATGTTCTCTGGAAGAATGGTCAAAAATTCCCATAAACACACTCCCAAACCTTGCGGCAAGCCTTCTCAGAAGAGTTGAAGCTGTTAGAGCTGCAAATGGTGGACCGATGTCATATTAAACCCTATGGATTAAAAATGGAATGTCACTTAAGTTCACATGCGAGTCAAGGCAGGTGAGCGAATACTTTTGGCAATATAGTGTTTTTATCTATTTATTTTTGTCTTTGACCATATGTGTACTGCTGTTAATTATCCTTCAACTCTTTTTCCAGCTCTGTTCATTGTTTTTGCATGAATAAGTCCAAGGCAAAGACATACTGTAGGAGTATACCAAGTACATTTACTCTGATGTTTCTTTCAATAAGAGAAAAAGAAGCTTGGAAAACAGTAATGTCCCTGTAAAAACTCCTCATACTTGTTCCATGTGCGGAACACATTCATCACCAGTTCTTTTTATTGGTTTGATGGAAGCAACTTCGTCCAAGTTTGGCATAAAACTGCAACCCCATGATTTTACCCAGGATGGCATTATATCTCAAACTGTTTATCTGCTCTACCTGCAGACACATAACTTGTCTTAGGTATCCTAGAGGAAGAAAGGTTCCTTCAAAATGACATAAAGCCATGGTGTCTACCTTTTGGCTGAGATATTTCATGTTGACAGAAATAACTTGAGCTTTTCCTGGCTGTGAAGTGTTAATGTGGATTCTTAAATCATGCTCCCTTTTCTGTCCTTTTAAAGAAAATGATACTTTTCTACAGATTACCCAAGTTTCACGTGGAAACATATTGTATATACACCACAACCCCTTCGGCACGGAGGAGCGGTTCCAGTATTTTTATCTGAATGCAGTTCTCAAGGGGAGTGAGACTGCCGAACGCCCACACAGCCTCTCTGACAGCCTTCAAACTAAGCACTGAAGCCAAGATGCACTTCCTCAGTTTGTGTCATTGCAACGTACCTACTTTGACAGTCTTATAGAAAGTGCATCCCCACCCTTCATCTTGCACACATGCAAACAAACACACACCCCCAACACACATAAGTCAATGACATCAAGTGCTGATAGTGCGCCTGCGACCAAAATTTGCTGAAAAGTGACCCTGGCTGTGCCCTTGTCACCGACTCGGGGTAACAAGTGAATGGAAATTGGTTTTACCTGAGTCAGGTAATCATTACTAAATGAATTTGCTGCTGAGCCAAGGGTATAAGTGGGATAAATATATATCTCTGAGATGAATACAAATTTCACTTATGTAATGAAAAGCAGGCTGGTTATTGATTTTGGAGGTTACACTCCTGCACGCCTTTCATCGCCCGCCTGTTCTACATTAGAATGATGAGTTTTCAATGTGGCAGGTGTTTGCATGCAAATGTCAACAATTACAGCAATGATAACTTCAATGTTTTGTTGTTTTTTCTCCTCCGGTCCCTGCAGGTCCCCACGTCCGGTGCAGATATGCAAATCATTTGTGTTTCATGCATGCATAATGAGCATAAATGCGAAATTTGTCACCATGTCGATTTTTTCCAAGCCTGCCATTTTTTTGTGCACCGTCATCATCATAGCAGAAACACATCACCTTCATTATCATCATCATCATCATCATCATCATCTCCACTGCCATCATCTGCATCCTAATCATCATTATAATCAGAGATATCATAATTATTACCATTGCGACTGTACGCGTGGCACAATCATTGCTATTGTGGCGTGTTAATAAAGTGGCAGTGATTCATTCCCTCCGCCGCTCTGACTGTGTTCATTACGCCTCAATAACAGATGGACCCCGTTAACTGCACACGTCTGACGACTGCTGAAGTGTCGGCTTCAGCACACGGAGCAGCTGGGAGGACATGGCCCATGTTTCAGAGCCGGTCCGTGCTCTTCAATAATTCAACCCTTCCAGCTGTCTCATATCAAGCCCTGAGCTCCACGGCCTCCAAGCTCACATCAGAGACACACTCCAGGCAGAGGGCTGGACTAAGTATATGTGAACCTTTGCACCAGAGTTGTTACTTAAAAATCAATGTCCTAAACTGCTTACTGAAGCCTTGGTATAACCTCAACATTTATTTAAAATAAGAGCTCTCAGAGAGAACAATTCCCATTTGATTTAACTCATTTTCTCCAAGAATTGAAGATATTAGTCCTTTTTCTTTTTTTAAACTCAAAGCAGACTTTTTGTAATGCAAGATATCTTTAATTATTGACTCAGTGCCCTGAAGGGAGGTGGTTAAAGACCCTTGAATTTATTTTTTTTTCTCCTATAGGCTTTCTGGAAGAAAAGAATGGATCTATGGATGTGGCATCCTGGTGAGATGAAAGTCTAATTATCTCTGAAGAAAACGACTGGAAAGGCTTTTTAATTAGGACCCGACCGAATCCGCGCGCTGAGAATTTGTACATTGTGATGGATGGTGTGTGCATCTCCTTAGTGACTGCAGACGGAATAATAATCTGACAAAGAGGGAGTGGACTGTGTAAAAGCAGGGTGGCCGCTGAATGAGAAGCCTAAAGAGGGGAAGGTAAGCATTCAGTGGGGTGGGGTTGAAGGAGGGAAAATTGGAGGCTTGTACTCAGGAGTATAGAGACTGAGGTAAGACTAGGGCTGGGAAATTTATCCCGTTTAGATATATCAATTTCTTTTTTTATGAGGGGTGTAACCATCCACCATACTGATTTCCCAGCATGGATCATGGTCATGGTTTATACCTTGGTTTAGGGGTCAAGCAAGTCGATGCATAAATCTAGGAAACTATTTATTTTGAACTGACAGCAGTGGCAGTTACAGTTGTAAAAAGATTTATAAGAACCCCCCTCCACAAACACACACCCACACACACAATATATATATAAAAACATCAACACATAAACATGTGGAAAGCCAACTGCATCTTTCTTGAAACCACTACATCACACATGGTGTAGCCCACTTACGGCACATGCACATGTTGAAAACAAGCTATTGAGCTTATTTTGGCTTTTACAGCCAAATCTGATGCTCCTTTACCACCATGGTGAACAACATACACCAGATGATCCTAGATCCACTGTGGAGAACAACCAGAAGGGCATCTAGGAGAACGTTTTTGGCAGTTTTCTGTAATCTTCTTCTCTATTTTGGTGCATTTCCGTGGCAGCGTTACAGTGCCACACACAGGCTGGCATGTATACTACAGTGTTTTCAGTCATTTTCAGTGTTTCTGTGCTTATGCGGACATTTCCTGAAACAATCCAGTATTTACCAAAAACTTTTTCAAAACGAAATGGAAATATAATATTTTCGTCTCCGTGTGGACAAAGCTTTAGACATTGTTTTTGTTTTTTTATTTGTTTTTGTTTTTTGGGAGAGCTTTTTGTGCCTTTTTTGTCAAAGAGGTCAGTGGATAGAGTCAGAAACAGAGATGAGGGAGAGAGGAATGACATGTGGGAAAGAAGCCACAGATCAGACATGTAACTGGGCTTGATCTAACAGCTAGGCCATCTGCACCCCAGTTAGACATTTTTGCTGTGACTGGGAGAACGAAACCATGAAATCCACACAGTCTTCTTGTGTTTGAAATATGTGGGCCTGAAATGGCCATCGAACAGGCGGGGTGGATCTGACACCATGTACTTCATAACAGGTAACCCTGGTGTGCTTTACCTGAGCTCATAGTTCTACATAAAAGGAACAACTCACAGTTTCAAGGTGAAGTATTCCACAAAAGTGCACTACAGCTACTGGAGCACAAGTCTGGATTAGATCCATGCAAAATATTACATTACTTCAGCAAACACTGAACAACATCTTTCAGAGTGCAAGGTGCTTATGCAAAAGTGGGGGAAACCCTCACTTATTGCTGATTCGACCCACTATCCCATGTATTGCCAACATATTTGTGCAATTTAGATATTGCTGGTTCTCTTTTGGTCAAAAATATGACCATAGATCAAAGAGGTCAAGTTTCTAAAGTGCTTTATTGGCATAAATGGTCAAAACTCTTGCTGCCAAAGCAAAATTTATCAAGCTTAAGCTTTCTTACTTTTGTAAACATCTGTCCATGAAACACTTAGATGTCGAGAGTAAAAGAAATTTTCACCTTATAGTATTGTTGTTGTCATACAATTTAGACCTGTATGCCATTGCATCTGAGAAAATCAAGCCCCCTACTAAACCAAAAGAAATTTTAAAAAAGTGATAGATTGCTGAACATCAATTTCAATTGTTTCATTGACAAAACCCTAAGAAACCAGACCTCTGCATGGGTATCATACCAAATGACTTTTGGATAAACTATTTTAGAAGAGTTTTTTTCCATGACCTTTGGTAATATGCCAATCTAATTCTAAATCTAAATCTTCTCTCCCCGTCTCTCTCTCTCTCTTTCTCCGCGATCAGTAAACAAACAATAATTCACGCTTACCATCAAAACGAGAGGATTCTCTTGCATAAAAGTTAATAACAGTCCCCTTTTTATTGATTTGTGGGTCGCTAAAGAGCAGAAAATGAACGCAATCATATTTTTGGATTGGGCAGTGACAACAGCATGCTTTACTAGCGCCAGTTAACGAATTAAAGACGGGCTCCGTCAAGGGCTAAATGCTTCAACATCTCCAGTATTTTTTTTTTTTTAAGTCTAGAACTGTCTATAAGAAGGGGACAGAGTCAAACTTTGGTTATTAGTAGGTGCAAAAAAAAGGTGTATTCTGGATCTGCGCCTGGTCCTTCCTGATTTCACTCATAAGTGTGAGAAGCCGTGTGCAACTATCTGACCGTAGTATGCACAAAAATCTCAGATTTTGGTCTTGTGGCTTAATACTTAAGTCATACAGTGAATGCTGACACCACTGTAATAGAGTCATGGACAGCCGAAGCAGAGGCAGGGATAAAACGTATCACCCCTTATTCTGCCCGTGGGCTGAAAACTGATCATGGAGGGGTTATCAGTAGCCGAGGGGGTAAATCCCCCCAGCAAATCAGACCCTGCAAAGCGCTTCGACATCAGCGCGGCGCACTTGAAGGTGGGGCAGGCCTGCTTTTGCGCGGCTCGGTGCAGCCAAACTGGTTATGGAAATGCAAATCAGCATCGCTTGGTTTGGCTCGGCACGGCCAAAAGCCGTAGTGGAAAAGCCCCAGTAATGTGCTGGAGTTTGGATACAGTTTTTTTTTTAATTAATTAACTTCTGTTTTTTGTTGATATGCTTTTTGATAGCTTTCAGTATTGTTTGATTTTCCCCAAAATCATGAAAAATTTTATAAATTTGATATTGTAACTAACACTTGTTTCCTTACAGAAAAAAAACATCTTTATATACATCCTGTACCTACATTCATCTTGAAAGTATTAAGATATGATATTTGTCCCATATTTCCCAGCCCTAGGTAAGACTCAGGGAGGTGTTTTAGGCCCAATCAAACATTTCATGAGGCAGTGAAAAGGAAGGGGAACATTAGGAGAGAGAGTGCGATTTAGGATGAGAGAAGTAAATAAGATGGAGATGTGTAGGAAAAAAAAGGCAGAATTACACAGAAAGCGGGAGCAACAGAGCCCCTCGAGCCGTAGCCATGATTGGTCCCGTTCCCAGCGTACAGCCGATTGGTTAGCCTTCTCCACACTCCCCTCTCCTTGGCTCTTACCTCCCCTCTCATCTCAGCAGGAGGTCCCACAGTCGCCAAGCCCCTTAATGCTTCCCCTTCACTCCTCGGCTGCGTGGCTGGCATGCAGAATGTATAATCACTATATAATCATAATCAATGTCTGTGCATGTGTAGGAGGAATATAATAGCAGCTGGATTGAAACTATTCTCTCCTTTAACACTGTCCAATAGGAAACAAGAGTGTCCTACTGTATATGTAACGTATGCAGCAACAGCCTGGCATGTAAATAAACCAGGAAAGAGAATGCATGCTAACATGATTACGTCTGTGCTAACTCGATTATAGACTTGAAAGAGTGGATGTGAGCTCTGGGTACATTAGGTGTGCCTCAGAATTTGAATACAGCGTTCTTTTTAAGTATTCAAAAGCAGCTCAGTATTAAAAAAGGTTATTTTTATTCATTCAGAAATAAACATGCTGTTTGGTTGCAGGTGTTCTGCCAAAACCAGCAGCTGATTGTCCGCATCTTTTTCATTAATTAGGAGCAAACTTAAATAACCCGATCACAACCTCTCACCTGTACAGCAGCAGATATCATCACTTCACTGATAGATGTCAAAGTTGATCGACCAGATTCTGATGCATAAGGGAAACAGCTGCCTTTTTTAAATTCACTTGCTTATTTTATCATGTTTTTTCACATTTTACATCATTGTTGCAGGTGTTAAAACAAACGCGCAGGAGCCAACAGAGTGGAAATAATGAAAAGACCAAAGGATTTCTAAATGAATATGAGGATTTGGATTAACAACCTTAAAAGCTAACCTAAAAATATGCTGTTTGGATGAGGCTGTGAGTGGGAGGTGGGTATTTCCTCTTTAAAGCATTCATCTATGCAACAAATGGTACAGGTGGTTTATTTCTTTTAATACTGCACTGAGAAGACTAGGCAGTGTTTCAAGCATAAGGTAAGATGTTCAAGTTTAGGACCCAAGAGGGGATCAGTCCGTGGAGGGTTAATGGAACATGGAATCTAATCTAGAGATATTTTATCAAGTCTAATTGTTCTGATTCCTTTTTCATAATTTTAAAGTAATGAACACTGCTCAGCCTCTAGGCACTCTTTATGAGTAATTAAATGAAGCAAAAAGAAAAGATCTTATGATTCTTGCATCCACCTTTATGATGTATAATATATTGGATTGTTTCATTGTCAGAAAAGCTCGGGTTTCACAGATCTGGCTCCAGGGAGGGGGCCTTTACCTCTACAGTTTCCTTTACATCCTAATCACCACATACTCACTCAGCTCTCTAATTCCCCAGTGAGGACACAGTGCCCTGCATATGGCAGCACAACTCCTCTGAACCCTTGTGAAGATGGATTAGTAGGATTCAGTCTGTCACGACTTCTTTTGATGAGGAGTAACAAGACAGTCTCAGTCTCTGAGAGACTCAGCCTGTATTGTTCAGATTGGAGTCATTAACAGTGAAACAAGGGCAAAAATTACACAGGCTACTAGATGTGCATTTCCTCATGTACAAACTGTGACTTTTGCCTTTTGGAGCTTTTGTTCATTCAGATGTCCCGAGCAGGATTGTGTTTGACCCCTCAGCTCAGTGTGAGTGTGCAGTAATTAGGAAGTGGCACCATGCTGAAGTTCACTTTGATGCTGGGTTTCATCTTGTGAGGCTTAGAAGTCTAAAACATGACTAGTTAACTCTACAGGGTATTGTCTTTCATTTTTCCGACTTTTTATCCATCTGCCATGGTGGGACATCAATGCTATTGTCATTTACTGTATCTTAAGTGTTTTTCTTCACTAATTTTTATCCCTTTTTGCAGCCAACCTCAGAAACATTTTATCAGCGACAGCCAGGGCTTTGATGGCAGACCAGTGACACAACCTCTTGTATAAAAAGGGTTGAAATGACTTTAATTTTGCTAGATGACTTTGAATAAGACCTTTCAGCTCTAAAAGAAATTGTAACTATTAGGTCTCCTGCATGTGTTCAAAACCTCTAATTTCACTGAACAGAAAAATCTTTTTCTACATGCGACATTTCATTACAAGAATAGAAACATGGTAAAATGAGTTTAACACCAGAAAATATGTTGAAAGAGAAAAAAAATGATGGAAAAAGCTGTTTTTGCAAACATGTTAATTATACTATCATATCTACAAAATTGCAGCATTTCCACAGTGTTGAGATGCAAACAATACTTTTTCTTAAATAAGTCCTGTGGGGTCTTTTACAACCCCTTAAAATTACATTTCTGTCAAACAAACATAGATAAACATCAGCTAACCTGCCTTCCTCTGGGTTTTTATGCCCCCTACCAGGCCAAGAGTAGCTATTCAGGAGAACCGGGAGAATTCATGGTTGACTGGGGTGGTATTTTGGCAATTAGGCCAGTGTTCAATGATCCTAAATAGATCATGTAGGCTGCAGTCCCAAGGTGTGGGCATGACCACTCAATGTTCGAGCAGCGTTTCCCCTCACAACCTCTTTTTTTCCCTGCATCTTTTTTTCTCCACATTTGCACAAATGTCCACTCAGGCTCTTCCTCTTGGCCTTCACTGTACTTTCACTGTCCATTGCCATTTATTAATAAAGCCATTTATTAATAAAGGGAGAGGTTTTCTCTGCATTCTGACATGGATTGATCATTTTCTATGAAGTGTTTTTTTCTTTTACCTGTGACAGTAGAAGAAAAACCCTCACTCAACCCACTCTCCCGGTGCCTTAGATTCATGTAGCTCTACGCTCTCAACATCCATAATAAATAGGATTATTTGTTTTAACAAGTCACAACTAGTTTTTGCAATAAAAGCCAGATGGCAAACCACCTCAATTAGGGGTGGATTATATCTTTCAAGTATAAAAAAAACCCCATAATATTCTATGTTTACACGATATAATAAGTTGATGCCTTATTCCACTAAGTACTTGGCCCCCTAGCCACTCCCTGATGCTTCCATTTTTATGTCTTTTTACATCACTAATTTAAAACCAGCTGTGGAAAGTGAGTGGATGCTTTTAATGACATGGCATGAGTAGGCATATGGCAGAGTCAGTGGGCAAAAGTCTGTGTCCCACCCCAATGGCAAGAGACACCCCAGGGGTCAGTTCTTAGTCCATTGCTTTTTAGCAGGTACAGCATATCAGTGACCTACATGGGATATGCCCTGTAGTCAGCTGCCAAATGGTGATGATGGTACAGTTATGTACACATCTGCTAGATCAGCAAGGAAAGTCGCTGATCAGATAAATGATTCTTTGATTAAAATCAATAATTAATGTGATTCTAAGTACCTAGGAATCATTCTAGACTAAAAAGTTAAACAGTTTCAGAATCATGTGATTGTATCTCTAACACAGCCAGGCTCTGGGCATGCTATGATATTTTTCAGATCTGTCATAATGCCCTACTCCCTGGTCCCAAACCTTACAAACAACTTTGAAACCAATCATGTATTATGTAACTAGACAATAAAAATCATGGACAAAAAACCTGTACAAAGGCACTGTTGTCTTTACTTAGAGAAACACAACATGTTTAGCTTGACCGCTTCATTGGTTACTGCAATCGTAAGCTGATTTCTAAATGTTTAAATGGTCTGGCTCCATCTCTGTTTGGTGAATTTGTTGCAAGATGTCAGGACTCCAGGGCTGGACTGGGAAGAAAAATTTGACCCTGGCATTTTTGACTTGAACTGGCCCCTCACAATGGGTCGAATATGGTGAAAATATAGACACCATTCCATTGCCTCCTTACCAAATTAGACTTAATGACAGTCAACCGTCATTATAAAGAAAACAACCAATGGGCTGCTGCCTCTGCTCTATGAGCTGTTGATTAGCAGAAAAAAACATAAATAAATCATACCATCCCCAAAGTGCTGCAGCCCACCGGGAAAAGGCCCCATATGCAAGATTGCCGGTCCACCCCTGCAGGACTCCAATAGAGCCAACACACAGGCTTCAGTGAAAAGTAACTGTCATCAGCCTTCTCTGTTACAGGTACTGTAACAGAGCTAAAAATGCAAAATAATCGTAAAGATTTTAAAAAGGTTTTAAACCATGGCTGAAGAAGTGGCAATATTGTTCCCTCACATAAAAAAGTGTGTTTATCTGAAGGAAGTATTTCCAATACAGCCCTCTATTTTACAGTATTTGATTTTATCTGTCTTGAATATTCTACATTCCCTGTGTTTGCTAATGCACTGTGTTTTTAGGTATCTGTCTTTTATCACATTCCTTTATTTCTAACTTTAACCTGTAAAAGCCTGAACAGGTGTTGAAAATGAGCACTTTGCTATAAACACTTCCAGCAGTGCATCCGGCCTGTGTCTGATGAGTGTCACAGCATCAGTGTTATATGTGTCCATGTTAACTAAATGTTAGCATTAAAAAATAGAGGTCTATTAGTGATACACTATGCAAAATAATAGCTAAGATGAAGATGTTCATTAATTTAGTGGTGAGAGTTTAAATCAGACGGTGCTGCAGAAACCCTAGAAAGAGTCTTAAACATCTGTTTGTAAACTATCTTTGTTCACTTGATTTTTTCACATATGTCTCTTACTCTTAAATACGACAGAATAAGACAGGGCATGTTTTGTGGGAATGTGAAGATATTTTAGAGCTATAATATCATTAAGAAAAACCAAAACTATATTGAAATAAAAAGAAAGAACTGCTCCCACCTTTGGATGTTTGCATGATTTTCTGTCCTTCAGTCATTGCTATTTAATCTGTCAACTGCCATCTGGAGCACAGGCCAGATATCGGGTCATGTTTGCTAACACTTTTCCTGTCAATGTCATCCTCCTTCATTTCACTCATTTATCCCGTCTGTATGAAAGTTTAAAATCATTCAGTTTTCACAGAAATATGTGGAATCAAATGAACTTAGCTGTTTTATGGTTACTACATGTCATAAGACTAACAAGAAAATCCTGATGTCAGTTTAACCTTCATTGAGGATTTGAAGTTGTTTAGATCTTTTTAACTTTTTCCTACTGTAAAATGTTTGCTCAGGGTTTCTTAAAGTGCAAGTTTGCACTACTGGGTATTTCCACTGACGGCAAAATGCTTTAATTTTCTAATGTGCTAGAGGAAAATATTGTATTTCTAATGCATTTATCGGTTTCAAATTTGCAGAGGCTGCCAAACATACTCTGAGATAAGCTCATACAGTGTGATTGGGAGTTCTCTCTTTAATTGATTGCGATTGTGATCAATAGTGAAGTGAACTGCACACATACAGTCCATTGGCTGACCAATCACATGGTTGAGTGACGCTCTAAAGTCAAATTCTGTTAAGGTCAGGAGGTTTTTCATTCAAGGCTTGGGAGACCCGTGTCTGTTATCTGTCCAACACATTCCTCTAGGAGGCTATTCTGCATTTGGACAGCAGTGTGGATTAAACCTTTGTCCGAAGACTCCTGTGCTCTTGGGTGGAAGTGGAGATACGCTGGTCTGGCGTGGACGTGCAGGGCAACACCTGACATATGGCGGCAGGTTTGGGGCAGTGGTGGGTGGGCAGCTTGTACCAGACAGCAGTATCCTGACATGTGCTGCTACGGCTAATTGAGAACAGGCAGGAGATCTGGTCCACTCCAGTGTTTTTAATGCCTTTATATGGCTGAGATGAGCAGGTTGAGCACTCATCCATCACAGTGAAACATACTCCATGACATCTCGGCCCTGTGGTTTATGGATTGTGACTGGGCTCTTGATGTTCAATTTAGAAGGCTCTCCCTCTAAGATTCTTCTCTCTGACCCGGCCTAATGGAGTTGAAAGCCAGCAGTAACAAGAAAAAGGACAGAAGCTACAACAATGCTCAGTTTAAACCAAAGCTGTGATCTACAGAACTCAATCTTTCTCTTGCAAATGCAAGATGTACATGAAAGGATCAATGGTAATAATAGAGACAGCTCATCTGGTATACAAGGAGCATAATGCAGTATACACTATGAGATCTTGGTTGCCAAGCAACTAAATAGGGGAAAGTGGCATTCAAAACAATAATAGGAAATAGAAAGTTAAGTTGTATGCATGCATGTGAAGCAGAGAATGAGGAGCTGATAACACACAGAGTTAATATAAGACAGCGGGTGATGTCACTCAGCAGGAGTTTTCTCCCTCCAGCTCATTTTATCACCACCCAGGTGAAGACGAGTACATTGACTGAAATATCGGCTAATTAAAATTTAAATTAATAGGCCTAATTAATGACATCATTGACATAACAGGTTATGTTCAGCCTCATCAGCATAACTGCTCATGGTTAATGTATCATAGTGATTGTGGCAGGACATAATAGAAATTCAAGTGCCTCTTTGCTTCTCGACGAATGTCTTACAGAAAGTTCAATGACCAGTGCGGGTTAAAACAAAGAGACGATTGTTTGTCTAAGGATTTATGGAGATTGAAAAATGTCATTTCAAAAGGTTAAGTGTCCTTCATTATGCAAAGATGACAGGTGCAGAAGACTGAGCAGCTGAGCCACCCTGAAGGTTCTGCATCAATGTTCCCAAATACTGACTAAGACAAGGTAAGATATTCCTTTATTAGTCCCACGAGGGGAAATTTCAATTTACAGCAGCAAAAAGGATCTTAGACAAAGCAGGCCATTGGCGACAGAAACACAATAGAGATAGAGGACAAATAAAAGTAGTGTTAAAAGAGCACTAATGAATAAAAAAATACAAAATTATGGAAAATAAAAACATCAACTTACAAATTATAAATAGTATTTACAAACAGTTATGTACAGGTTGGAAATATTACAGACTGGGTGTGGCAGAAGTATTTATATGTACATCTATATACACATAAATGCACATATATACATACACAATTTTATCTCTCTCTCTCTCTCTCTCTCTCTCTCTCTCTCTCTATATATATATATATATAAACATGTACAGATTATACATATAAATATGGTTTATTGCAGAATTACTTGGAGCAGTTTCTGTTGTAAAGCCTAACAGCTGCAGGAAAGAAAAGTTCGTGATACCTCTCCTTCACACACTTTGGGTGGAGCATCCTATCACTAATGGAGCTCCTTAGTGCAGTGAGTGTGTGTTGGAGGGGTTGGGAATCATTGTCCATCATGGAGGACAGCTTGGCTGTCATCCTCCTCTCCTCCACCTCTTCCACAGGTTCCAGAGGGCATCCCAGGACAGAGCTGGCTTTCTTTATAAGTTTGTTCAGTCTCTTCCTGTCAGCTGCAGTGATGCTGCTCCCCCAGCAGACCATGCCATGTAAGATGGCCAAGGCCACAACAGAGTTATAGAAGGTCTTCAGGAGTGCCCCCCGCACACCAAAAGACCTCAGCTTCCTGAGCAGATAGAGTCTGCTCTGACCTTTTTTTAAAATAAAGACTAAGGCTGTTAATGTGATAAATTTCCCTACCATTTGGCCAAAAAAGCTGAATATACCAACAATTTTTACTGCCATTCTTGTAGAATTACATCCCTATTATCAGCCACTTCATCATGTTTGACTGACTTTTCATACATTCTTCAGAGATCTATATTTGCAATGTTATTTGGTTACAATAGCCACAATAGGATTCTTGAAACAACTCAAACTGAACCAGAATGTAAAGGTATTGTCAGCAGAACATAATGGTAGAGTGGGAGAATCAATTATCGAATGTATAGGTGCTCTCTGCCAAGAGAATTCATTTATTATATTTATTCAAGTGAAAACAAGTACAGAAAGAACACTTCAAGAACACTGTGTGAGCACTTCACACACAACAAGATAATCCTGCAAATTTTAAGTCAGATAACCCCCTTGTTTTTTAAAGATTTATTTTGGGCATTTTTATGCTTTTGTTGTCAGATGAGGACAGTGGACAGAATCGGAAACAGGGATGAGAGAGCTGGGGGAGAAACAAGCGAGCCAACCATGTACATGGGACGCACCTTAAACCACCAGGCCATCTGCATCCCCAGACAACCCCTTTCTGACTGAAGGCAACAAAAGCCAAATTATCAAATGGTTTTAAATAGGGGTATTAGAAAATACAGATACACTGAAATATTGTCATATTTTGCAGCATAATACTGTATTGATCATTTAAAATGCAGTATCGATATTTTATTAATGAATAATTGACATTGTTGGTGCGGTAGTTTGTGGTGTAATTTCACCCCCTGCCCACTAGTTGGCGGCAGGCATTTGACTCTTCCCTCTTCTCCTCTGCTTAACAACGAGATCACACTAGCCTTCCAGTCTGAGCAAGCCGGTCACTCATGCCTACCCAGCAGAGCGGCTTCTGCTGCATTCATAGTGGATATGTGGACTTATTTTAGCTTCCAGAACATTGAAGACAGTACAAACTTAGACAGTAGTCAAGTCATTTTTAAGATTTGCCAAAGGCAGAGTGAAATACTTAGACAACACAATGAACCTGAGACCTAGACATCATAGTGATAGCATTACAACTAACGGCTAAAGAAACCTGTTAAAGCTGCCGCTAATTTTTACAAAGTGGCAACCTCCCGTCCTGAAAAATGAAGTCAATGTGGAAGTGCAAAAAAAATGCAACACAGTGAATGTCCACTTGAGGCTGGCTGCAGAACACTGGAAGTCCTGTCTGAGCACATGTTAAAAAGCTGTTTTTTTACACAGAAATAAACTGGTTTACAGCCAGGTTCAAAAAACCAAATGTGTCTCATTAGGTAATGTTTTCATGTCCTTTCACTGTACTGTTGAGTGCTGCTGCTGTGCAGTCTCCATGAGTTCTTGTATGCACGCATACTCACTTATAGTGTCGCTATTTGTGACTTTGTAACTTTGGTTCAGTCGCAGCGTCTTCATGTATCCTTCTCATCTCACCGTCTGTTAGTCACACATCCATCAGTTGTTGGCTGTGCGTATCATCAGTCAGAATCTTAACATGTAGCGCAACGGACCGTTGTATACTGCAGGAGTAAACTTAGCAAAACAAACTCAGTCTGAACGTCAGAGTCCACTGTTAGCTCCAAAAAGCTAAGTACTAGCTCCAGTTAAACGCGCCCTGTTTGTTGTGTGACAGCAGACAGAGCAGAGACAAACACTCTCTCACCAACGCACACACATTAACATACACCCTCATCTGTGTGTCGTGTCCAACACTGTCAAAGCTCTTATCAGAAGAAAAGACCACAAAACGATAATTAAAGCTATTTCTCTAAATTACTGTAAAAACAAACAAAAGTGTTATTGACAGAAATATTTCTTTTGAGTGTAAATATGGATGTCCTTAAAGAGAATGAAAAATAGTTTAATTTTACTGATGCAGCTCTTTATATTTCAGTCTGCTGTAAATAGTTTTTAAATTACTTTCCAAATAACCAAAATGCTTTTATTATTATTACTATAACTGAAGCAATGGGTGCACAGTGTAGTGAAATAAAGATGTGGTAGAATATTAAAATGAAAGGTTTGATTTGAAGAGCATTATAATGTACAGTTTGAATCAGAGTGAGACAAGATAAACTGTGTGTAAGCATTGATGGCCTATTCAGTACAAGAGGAGTTAGTTTAAACATTTCTGAATAGATCTGAATGCTTTGCAATTATGACTTTCAGCCATATAAAGGAAATTTTTTCCACTTATACAGTGCTTAACAAATTTATTAGAACACCACCCAAAGTAAGGTTTATGCCACAGCTGCCCTAAATTAACAGCATTGGTAAAAACTGGTAAAACCAAAATCATTTTTTATGTATCTGCAATGGTTATTACACCAATATGTAGAAGCTCTTTAACCAAAATGGTATTTTTATTGCTAAGATATAATTATTATTGTTATCCGTGAATTTTCAAATTTACTGATTTACAAAAAAACTGAAAAAATAGTAAAGCACATTATTATTTCTTGATTAATATGTCAAATTATAGTTATTGACTTGCATTCTTGAAGAGAAACATTTGTTTTAGTGGTCGAATGTTATGCTTGATTAATTTCTGACTTTTCAGAGAATCCCAGTGAGCCGGCTCAAATTTGGTTATAAAAAAGGTGAACTCAGTTTGAAATTCCTCATTCCTGTTCAAAATGGTAAAATGTGGAGAGCTAACTGATAATAAAAGCATTAAAGCACTTCATGAAGCTCGATGGTCTCTGAGACAGGTGGTCTAATAAACTTGTTAAGCACTGTCTATGTTTTTCCAAAATTAAAAAAGAAGTGTAAAATCTCGTCTCGTCTCGTGGGCCCAGATCTTGTCTCGTCTCGTGAGATAAGAGTCTCGTCACACCCCTACTGCGCACTGATTGGCGCGTCTCATTTGATTGACAGATAGCTCGACAGGCAGAAGCTACATTTCTGTCGACCAGAATGCTAGCTAGCTAGCTGACAGGAAGTCAAGCTTAGTGGGTGGGCCATTAGGTTGATCCAAAGTTTGGTTGAGACATGGAAGCCGTCGCAGATTGGCTTCAAGAGCTGTTTGTGTCCACCTATTGTAAGCAGACGGCTGATATCACACAGGCTTTGTCAAGTTCTTTCAACATTCGATGATTTTTCCTCATGCAACTTTAATTACACAGTCAATACTTTGTTTTTATTTGTAAGGACCTGTGTAGTGTCGTTAAGACTGACGGCTTCCGTGATACAATCAAAACACTGGCCTGTCACGTCATGCCCTCCTCACAATACACAGTCCATCAGTCCTTAAATCTGGACATGAGGATCAGCTTGTCTCCTATACTATCCCTCCACAAGCACCTCATCATTACCTAAAGACGGACAAGCTGATGTACCATGAAATACAAAAGACTGAGTACTCTATACTGACTTATTTTTCCCCTTTTCTTTTGAAAATTCTGAAAGCATTTTAACTCATTACAACAAATGGGAAAAATCCTCATCTTCAGATTGCATAAAGAGTTAAAACGCTAGATGATGCAGGACCATATATTTTATAATACACTGTATATTTTTTTATGTATATTACATATTACTATATATATATAATTTAAAAACACTTTTATTAATAGTATTATTCTGTTCTGTTATATTCCATATTAACTTAAAATTACATAGGTGTTTTATATATATATATGCATCATATTGCCATATTTTCCTGTGGTGTGAGGTGTTTTAACCTCTATGTTGTTGATGTAATGGATCAACTTATCACACTATTATGTTCTCCAGCAGAAGATACACATGTGCCACATACTCATGCACACTCACAGTACAGTACCTGTGTGTTCTCTTTAAATGCTGCACATAAGTTACATGCATTGTAAAGTTGTCAAAATTGTTGATATTTTTGATACCATATACTTATGGCCACTACACTACGCACACAACCAGTCTGCTGAGCAGGGTTGGTCCTGGTTTGTACTTGTATAGGAGATCACCTGCAAATTCTGTGAGCTTTGGAGTGGCTGCGACTCAGTTGGAAGGTCAAGGGTTTAGTCTCCAGCGCCTGCTGTAACATTTCAATCTGTCCTTGGGCAAGAATTGCTTTGAGGGCTGCTTCAGTGATGTATGTATGGGATTAGACAGTAATGATGGTCTCTTTACAAAGCATTCTTCACCATCAATGTGTGAATGTGGAGTGAATTGGTAACCTGTGGTGTAAAAATGGCTTTGAGTAGTCTGACAAATTACCATTTATATATTATAGAATAATATCTGTGTTATAATACTTATAACCTGATAGACTGTTTCATATTTCCATTGCATTGGAAATCTGGGAAACCGCCGGTAAAAAGCATTTTATTCATTCATTATACATACATTCATTATGCACCAGTTAATCACACAGCTCCAGTAGTAACCTGAGCTCAACAGATCTTTGCAGGTTACAGTGGAACTTAGTGGAGGATGAAACTAATGCAGAAGCAAGTACGGGGAAATGCAAAAACATGTTGTCTGCAAAGAGAAACTTTCAGTGCAGTTTGTTGCTCTTATTTCAATAAAGAAATGTGGCCCAGTTCTGATAAACTTGCCACAAAATTATTGCTACATCCAAGCTAATTGCTAAACCGGTGGCAGCCATTGTACATATCAGATTATTGTACAACTAAACCCTGCCTGTAACTGTTACAAACTAGGGCCAAAGCATGTTGGGAGCAGAAGATGTGCTGGACTTTTTTGTTGTTCCATCATTTTGACAGAAAGGGTCGTAAAAATTCTGTCATACCATTTTACAATCCGTCATTATAATGTTTACTTTAATATCTGTAATATAATGCAATTCAATAGGACTCTATTAGTAGTGGTTAGTCTTGCCATCTACCATCTAGTGGTAGATGGTGAGCAAGCGAGGTGGAAACATCTGGAACATTTTTTGAATCATCAATCACTCATTTAAATGACTTGCACGGATACAAAATTTTAGGGCTGTAGTCAACCAAAGAAAAACTTGGTTGACTAAAAGCACACCAGATCATCAATTAATCGATTGGTCATGGGACGGAACCAAAAAAAAAAAAAAAAAAAAAAAAAATCCTTTATGTTATTTTTACATCAAACTTACCACTAACAATGTAGTAGTCAGTGCATTTAGGTGGTAATTGAAATTCAAAATGAACTTAAAAATCTTACGATTTATACAGTAAAACCACCTGATGTAATTAAATAACAATCCTTTTTAACAAAATGTTGCCACACCACTGACTTTTTCAACATGTTGTCAATTAACGAGAAATGGAGTATAAACCTGCTTCACGGGCTTTGCTCTCCTCTGAGGTGGGGAGGTCCTAGTGATGTTGTTTTGACTTTCTGGGTATTTAACCTGTAAAACCTTAAAGGCATGAGTAAATTGTATTTGAATAGTTATAGTCATAGTTTTTTTTTTTGTAAATTATATCCATGAGATTGCATCCACCACCCTTAGACCAGACATGGTCCTCTGGTCCCCTTCTCTCAAGTCTGTGTACATCATAGAACTCACAGTACCATGGGAGGACTCAATGGAACACTACCATGAGAGCCGGCATGGAGGGGGGCGGCTCTGGGACACTATGAACACTGTTCAGCCCTCTGGAGGTGTCCGCTCTCAACATCAGGGAACGACCAGGAGGAACTACTAGGAGGACTTCCTGTCACTCTTAACATCAAGGAAACCCTCAGGTAAGTTAGGTGCATCTCTGGTGATGCTCTTGATGTTGGGAGCATCATTGGAAATGCACCTCCGGTGATGCTCTTGGCATCGAGGAACCACCAGGAGGAGCCACCAGGAGGAATCACCAGGAAGACTCCCAATCACTCTTAACATTAAGGAAACCCTCAGGTAAAGTGCATACCACCTATTGGCACAACGGACAGTTTAACATCACGTCCCGTGTTTCATGATTTTGTAACACTAGATAACTGAAAAAATAAAAACACATGACGTCTCCCTTCTCACCCCTGCAAAAAATGGATTCTTCCAATTAAAGTAGCACATGCAATTGTTCGACCAGTTGGATTTTGGTTGGACATTAGGTCATCGACCAATTAATCGACCAATCAACTTGAGGCTGTCAGCCCTGGAAATTTTGCATAGAATTGAACCTGTTCTGAAAAAATAGAACGACAAAAAAAACGACAATTTCGGAGACATGATAAGAACAACATTAAAGGGGCTCAGTATGCAAAGACCTTAACACTCTGCATGCCGACCTGTATCCCTCTGTGACGCAGAGATGTACAGTCATTTTTTGCAAGTCCAAGTCAAGTCTTAGGTCACGAGTCCAAGTCAAGTCTCAAGTCTTTGGTCACGAGTCCAAGCCAATTCTCAAGTCTCTGAAGGTTGTAATGAGCATTCTCTGATCTGCCTCTGATGTCCAGTCTGCTTAGACCACTGCATTGTTCTATAGGAATTTAAATCTTGTACAGTATTATCACCATCAGCAGGGTGGGGTATTGTCTGTTCCCAGCTCGCCGTGGTGTGTGCATCTGAACACTTGAGGCCTAAACATACTCGGGGGGAATGGATTCCGCGGAGGTCTGCGTGGACTCAAAGTAGACGTCAGCAAGGCCCGTGCATGCAAAACTCAAATTATACGACTGCACAGACTCTGCTCCGTGTACTGGTGTCACACAAAACACTGCCTGGCATGTATTTTTTACATCAACCCTCATTAAATGTGACTCCGACCTGCATTTTGCACTTGTTTTCCACGTCAATACTTCGCATGTCCTTCACCAACATGGCATACTCCCCTTCCTCGTCTCTTGTGGCATTTAATGGCCATACATACCACCGTCTCTTAATTTTATTGCTTTGCAAAGCTAGCAGGCAGAGCAGCTCCTCTTCCTCGTCATCAGTGTAGGACACCATGACAGAAAAATGTAAACAATGAGCAAGGATTGTGCAAAATGTAGGATTTCATAGAAATTTCACAGGAAACTACTACGCGGCAGTGCCAAGCGGCAACCTTCAGTCCAGAAAAATGAAGCCAATGCAGAAGTGCAAAAAATTGCTATACCACAAGTGTCCTCTTGAGGCTGGCTGCAGGAACACCGGAAGTTCCGTCCGCCCACATGTTAAACAGCCAGTTTTGACACACAAAATAAACTGGTTTGCAGCCTGGTTCAAAACACTAAACGTGTCTCATTAGCTAGTGTCTTATTGTGCTCCCACTGTACAGGCGGTGAATTTTTTTGTACCACGATCATTTGGATTATATTTAGGATGAAAGCTGATTGGCGCGTCTCATTTGACTGACAGATAGCTCGTCATGCAGGGGCTCTGTTTCTGTAAACCGGAATGCTAGCTAGCAGGTTGACAGGAAGTCAAGCTTAGTGGGCGGGCCATTAGGTTGATCCAAAGTTTGGTTGAGACATGGAAGCCTCCACAGATTGGCTTCAAGAGCCGTTTGTGTCCACCTATTGTAAGCAGACGGCTGATATCACACGGGGTTAGTCTAATTCTTTCTACAGTCTATGGGCAGTGCACCCGATTATTGAAGCTCTGATGACTGCGGACATTCCGCGCAGAGTCCGCTCCACTCACAGTACGCTCGAGTATGTTCGGGCCTTTACATATGAACAGGGCTTGACATTAACTTTTTTCACAACAGCCACTGTGACTGATAATTACTAGGCACTCAGTGTTTCCACAAGCCACAGTTCTGTTGTTGGGAATGTATGTGCTATATATCATATGCACCTCTGCTTTAAGATGAAACACGTGCTCTCTCTTTTTTCCCTCATCAACATGATCAATATCAGCTCCCCCTAATAAAGCTCCTCTCTGTGTGCATATGAAACACCACAGAGACATGAGTTATACTTCACTGATACAGACACTGAGACATTGGAGATTAAATGTTCTTGTTATTTGTCAGATATTTTTCTTTAATGGTAGTTATTTTATACTAACAAAAAAACACTAACTGTTAATAAACTGTTTATTCTGAAAGAAAATAAAAACTCAATGAGCAATTAATAATAATAATTCTCACTCAGACAGATCTTCCACAAGAGCATGCTGAGTATGTCTCCCCCTATTCTCCTTCAAAACTTGTGTCACTTATGGTGTAAATTTCTTTTTATGGGTAAAATTAAGCTAAATTTACTTTATTTATTATTAGTTCCTTAATTTACTTACTTTATTGAATTTGTTCCCCATAAACATATGATATTAAGGGAATATTAACCAAATAGCATTTTAACATTGTGCACACCCATGGCTCACGCAGGCAACACAGAGACACACACAGCTGGAGCGCACACACAAACAGCGCTGACGCTGATCCTCCGTGATCAGAAAGGAGCTCTCTGCCCTCAACAGACTGAAGCCTGAAGTCTGCACTACCAACATTTTAGCATGCATTTCAGAGTAGGTGTGTGCGTGATTATCGCGTATGTGTGTCATTGTTATGCAGCATGAAAGAAGATGAGGAAGAGAGGAGAGCAGCCGTTGGTACTGCGTAAAAGACGCACGAACCGTCAAACCGAAGGGGAGGAAAGGGGAAAAGAAAGACAGGGGGACAAGAGATCATGTTTGAAAAATCAAAAACTGAAGATTGTGCACGAGTCCCAAATCCTGAGTCTAAGTCAAGTCTCAAGTCACTGATGTGTGCGCCTCGAGTCCAAGTTGCGGACTTGAGTCCCCATCTCTGCTGTGACGTACTGAGGCACCTGCAGCGGCTTCTCAATGTGCTGTCAGCACAGGGACTGACGTGCTTTCACTAATCCACACGGTCGAGATCAGTGAGAGAGCCCATTGGCTACAAGATTTTTTAATAGATTATATAACCTCCTTGATAGTCCATGTGTGCAAAATGGAAACGGTCTATGCATCTGTCTGTGTGTGCACTGACATGCAGGCCCATCCTCATCATTCTAGTCTGTCAAATGACGGACAGCCTCCAAAATTCTCTGGCATCCTTCAAAAAAATATGTCAATGACAGAGAATTTTCAGTTAACGCAACCTCTGGTCATGAGAAAAGAGAAAAAATCCTTTCTGTCATGAAAAGCTTTCAGTGTTGTTCTTGCTCTTTATTTAATAAAAAAAAAATTTGGTCCAGTTCTGATAAAACTGCCACCATACTTAAACTACATCTGAGCTAAATGGTACATCAGTGGCAGCCGTTGCTATTGGCTTCAAGCACAACCAAACCCTGCCTGTAGCTGCCTAATGCTCCTAAAATCACACAGATTGGTCAGGCCCGTTTTCAGACATGGCACATTTATTTCAGATTGGAGCTTTGCAAGATGGATTTGCCTGATGATAGACATGGAATCTGGCCAATCCATCTTCTTTGCTAGGTCAATGTAATTACGGGTAGAACTGAAAAGTGGCAAACCTTATTTTATTTTGTTAAGCCCAACAAAATGAGCTGGCTCTTTATTTGGGACCAGTTTGTCTTCATTAGACCTGCTGATTTAGCAATGTCATGACATATGACTGATATTTTTGCTGGTATTTTACTTCAATTATGCTTAATTTTTTATTAATGAAAACATTGTGTAATTATTTTCCTAAATATCCTTTCTCCTGAAATTGTGTGACTAGGGAAATCTACGCACAGGCTGAGCTATATTAACCTGACATGCCAGATGGATGTGTTTCTTACATCCATCTGGGAAAGCTTCAATAGGAAATGTTTGAGAAAAGGCAGAGGCTTTGAAAAAAACTCAGAGGGTGATTGGATGACGTTCTGTCTGTTACATATCTACGGGCCAATCAGAGCAACAAAACGTGTGACGTAGCCACTATCAAGCTGCGCGTGCGCAGCTACTGAGGACTAACGCGAAACATGGTGACTATAGACATATAAGTGCTTGACTTTTGTCGTTTTTGAAAAGAATACTCACTGCTGTTCTTTGTTCTTCTTTTAACAAAGAAATGTTGTCAAGCTCTGATAAAACTAGTGCTTTAGCAGCATCCACGCTAATCTCTTCCGCCATAACTGCACCAGCTCTTGCTGCTGCTTAACACCATCAAGCATGGTGTCCCTAATGTGTGGAGAGTCTGTGGTAGAGCAGTGAGGGGAAAAGATCATCCCTACTAATTATCAAATGACACATACGCAAACAAAATATCTAATAATAGAAGAAGGTGAAGAAAAAAATCTCAAATGGGCTATGGATCTCAAAGAGCTGGCTCTTTGTACCGACTCTATCACGAATGACACATCACTAGAATTAACGGCTTTAAACAAATTCAATCAAGGTCCTGCACACTGTTTTAACTGCTTAAAAACTATAACCATAGGGTGTCAGTGGCCATGGAAAGACCAAAAATAACTGCTGCAAAACAGAAAACTTTGGCCTCATTTCAGCATATTCAGTTATTTATTGTCAATATAAGCTAGTATTTTTATAAGATTTCTCCAACCTCCAAGTAAAAACATCTTCCCTGCTCAAACTTGCACACTGAGGCACACAAAACCAAAGCATTGGGTCATGGCACTGAAGAAGTCTGCAGTGATTCTATCTGAAAACGAATTGAGATGAACCCAAACTACTACTGTTTAAGACATGGCTTGGTGAACACGGCGTATCTCTGGTATCATGTACACCAGGCTAAAAGAAGTCAGCCATTTCACGGCCTATTTCTCTCTCTCTCTCTTATACAATGAAATGGTGACATTCTGCTTTGTCATTGTGCCACCACTCATAGCATAGGCAGCCTCCTGACAAATTAACCCACGCCCCAGGAGTCACTCAGGCTTGTCACCGGCATGAATTTATCATGAGACGTGTCACTCAGTCGAGCCACAGACTCAGCAGCATAACTGGTACTGTTTTATCTGGATGTTTTTACTCTCTCCTTGGAGCATAAAGAACGATTGCATCAAGCGACACAAAAAGCATGATTATGAAAGACTGACATTTCTCTTCTGCCAAGTTTCAAATCAATGACTGTCATTTGCTGGAAAACAGTTCACACGAATCCAAGAGAAAGGAAATGCAATGGCAGTTTGAGGTTTTTTAAGTTGGCACAACAAAAAGAGGATATTCGATATCTTGCCCCGGTTTGGATCTTTTGTAACTTGAACAATATATAGGGCAAAAAAGATCCATGCACTGAGTACTGAAAATTAAAATCTGTCACTATTTTCAAAAGTAAGCACATTACACAAGTGAAACTGCAGAATCATGGGAGAAAAATTTGACTACAGGTTTAGTGTGCACTGGATGAAGGAATAGCTAAAATACTTAATCACAAAGAGTGTGATATAATATGGTGAAAGACAAACAGAGAGGAAATATTTGTCTCATTTTGCCTCTAAACATATACAGTATGTTTTCTTCAGTTGGACTTGCAAAGTGGAACATGAATGCTTCAGGCAGTGGGGGGTTGGGATGTCATACCGTCAGCTACAGTAGGAAGGGAAACTTCTGTATGATGCAGATGTAAGAGATTATGACTAAAGAAGACACCTTTCACCGTTTTCTTGTGTGGTTTCTGTTAAAAGGAGAGCATTTTCAGCTCACAGTCTACTACCGACATACAGTACATCTCCTGGGCCTGTCAGAGGGCACTGCAGACAGGGAATCCCTGTTAGTTAAGAAAACAACAGCTACCTCAGCTTCTTCACAATCTCCTTTGAGTATTCTCCTCTAACAGCCTGGGTCAAAAACATTATCCTTAAACACGGGAATGGCCTCAAAAGTGATCCATCTCTAAATAAAATACGCTTGGTGTCTCCCCAGCTTTAAATATTCCAGCAATATAGAGATATGATGCTCCATTCTGATAAAGAAAACACTACAAACACCATCTCCCAGCAGTGCAATAGACCTATAGGGTGTTTTTTAACACTGTGGCCATGCATGGTGCACAACGTTGTCATTCATCACACACTAAATACAAAACAGCCATAAAATCCCTCATAAACTGTAGCAGCACACATGCTGTCCACATGCTGGAATTTCCCTATGGTCCAGTTGTTATTGGACCAAATAAAGAGCTATAAAGATTTGCATATCTGAACACAAAACTGCAATAGGCACACAAAACAAAGGATTATGCCATGGCACAAAATTATGCACAAGCTTACCATAGCTCTGCAGTGTAACGCCCAGGGGAACAGAATAATCCACCAGCTTGTAGGGTTGTTGAAGCCTTTATTTCCAAAAAAAAAATGCCTTTCTACACAATTTCCAACAGAATTCAGGTTCAGAGAAAATGCAATGCCAATCACGTTATGTATGCTGTCAACCTATAAGAAAAAAACACGCTTTTAAGCAAACCTTGAAAACTGAAAAATTTTAATCAGTAATAAAGAGTTTATGTTATATATGTGCAGTTCTTTCAGAAAGTATTCAGACCCCTTTCACTTCTTAATAGTAAAAATCCCTTTTCCCTCATTTATCTACACACAAGACTCCATAATGAAAAAAGGGAAAACAGTTTTAGAAATCTTTAAAAATTAATTAAAAAAAAAAGAAAAAACTGAAATCTCAGATTGACATAAGTATTCACACCCTTTATAAAAGCACTTGAAATTTCCCTGGATCTTTGCTTAGATGTCTTTACACCTTGATTAAAGTCTACCTGTGGTAAATAAGAATGATTGGACATGATTTGGAAAGGCACACACACCTCTCTATGGAAGGCTTCATAGCGAACAAAACATATCAAAGAAAAAAACAAGCAATGAGGTCACAGGAACAGGCTGCAAAGTCGGAAACAGGATTGTTGCAAGGCACAGATCTGGGGAAGGCTTCCCCAATTGCAGTAAAGGTCCCCAAGAGCACAGCAGCCTTCTTAATTCTCAAATGGGAGAAGATTCACACAACCATAATTCTTCTAAGAGCTGGTCACCCAACAACACTGAGCAGACAGGGTGTTCAAACTACGGCCAGGGGGCCTTTATATTTAAGCCTTTATATGTCAGCTGAGGGGTTCTGTGTGGCAGACGTGTTTTTTCGGGCATTTGAGACCCACAGAAAACAGTGAGACCCACCTTAGGGACCTGACCTAGGTGTTGGCATCAGATCAACTAATGGCCCTGCAGAGAAGCTTATTGAATTCACAATCCTTTAAAACCCCACAACTTATTACAATTGATGGGTGCAGTTCTGTGCATTTATCTTTGTAGGTATATCACTGTCTTTTATTCCTCATGTGGTTTATTGGCATGGATATTGGTACCTACACATTACCAGTCTGTTGCACCATGACTTGAATGATGCATCATGTTCAACACTGAATATTATAGTAGTATCAGCATTGTGTCTTTTGCATTTAATTCCAGTTAGGGCAATGTAAAATCAGGCTGCAAATCAATCATTGCAATGTTTTTAATTTAGCTGCACACTCTGCAGTACCTACTGTGGATTACATAACAGATTAACTCCCAGCATCCTCTAGTCATAATGGACACATGGAAATAATGTGACACATTGTGTCATGGGAGTGGGAGTGGGGGGTTTAATAATCCTTTAAATCCAGATTATAAAATATATTTAAGTGATTATGGTGCTACTTACTGCTGCATATGTTGTTAGTTTATGTTAAACTTACTATAATGGCTCGTGAGCTAATAATTTAACTGCGTTTAATACAGCTCTGTCAATCTTTTTATTTGAATAAATATTGAATAAATTAGAATTTAATAAATAAACACTTGACAAGTCTATGTCAAGAATTGACAGTCAATGTGTAGAACAAGCCTATGCAAAAACTTAATACAAATAAAACAGAAGAACTCAAGACCTTTGTATTGAGGCTCATCTCATCTCTTGATTAAATGCCTCTGTTTCTTTAGAGACACCCGAGGAGCTGCACTTTCTCATCTCCCACGTGTTCATATTGATCCAAAAGAGATGCATGAGGAATTGATTATTCTACTTGAACACTGGTTCAGGTCAGAAAATAAAAACATGTTTGATTTTCTGCTCTACAGAAAAAACATTTGCCTTACTGCAGAGAAACATGTAGAACAGTTTCCTTAGGCTGTTTAACAGAAGGCTTCCTTTTTGCATATTTATTTAGTGTTAAATTAAAGGGTTCAGCTGGTTAAAATAAAGATTTCTCCTCAGCACGACTATCAGATATTATTCAACTCATCTAGGTCTGCCCTGTGACATCTAGCTATCCCTTAAGGCAGGAATTATGTCTCGTATCAAAGATTAGACGGTAGGCTACCAAATAGATGGGCCTCTTTTCAACCTGTTTTCAAGAGGCAGAATGAGAGAGATGATCGGCTGAGCATCAGATTGAACAAAGTATCATTGCCATGGGAGACCAATTTCAGCTCAATTATATCTACTCCCCACTGCTCGTGCCCTCTACAGAGCCCAACCAAGCCGCTCTGAAAGTTCTTCTCATCTTTGAAAGATGTTGAGATAATTATTTTCTTAATGGCAAACTTCACATCCTGGAATTTTTAATGGCAATGTTGACTCATCAAATGCTCTCCTACGCTGTCCACTATTTTCTAAAAGGTGTCCATCACTAGCGGATCTGATCCAGGCGAGCTATCCCAGAGACGTTTGTATTGACAGTTTGTCTTGGGATTCAGAGGGATGAGTCAATATCATGTCAGTCAACTGTTAGAGGAAGCTTGAGCCTAAGGGGAAGGTGTGGCATACACACATCTACACACCTCTACAAAAACACACTTGCATGCAAAATCCCTGAAATGGCATGATTGGAAAATCAAAAAGCTTCTGTGGTGGTAAAGAAAAGTGAATACCTCTGTAATACATCATGGTTTGCAGGTAATTCACCCAGCAGTGAAAATTCATGTGATACAGGAGATGGAGATAATCAAGGTCTGTGAATGAAAGTATGCTGGAGAACTGAAAAAAAATGGCAGTAAGAACACGCACTGGGGATAAAGATACTCTACTCTGTGAAATTACCGCAGTAGGAGTGCACTGAAGAAAGACATATTCAAGTTGAGAGCTTTGTCACAAGTAGAAAATAAATGTAAGGTTAAAAAGCTCTAACTACAAGTCAGTCATTTTTTATGCCAAATGTTGGCTCTGAGTTTTCATCTTCATTGCATTTATTTATTTCTTGGTTAGTTTGGCAGGGATAGATGCAGTATACACAGAGAACTAAATAACAATTTTCAATGCACTGCACCACAGCATTTATCTCTAGCACTTAATTTCAAATGCCTGTCCCTGAAAGGGTTAAATATGAAACAGAGCAGACCTGCTCCATTTGATTGACATTTATAAATTCAACGCTTGCCATTCTGCATGTATGCAATACACATCTCATGCACAAATGTCTCTATTCATGGTTGTTCAAGCATACATTCAAACACGTGAAAATAATAGATATTTTTTAATAATGCTAACAGCACCTTACACATGAACTGCAAGATTGACTCACTTTTAGAAATTCCTTAGTGTTAAACATTTGTGCATGAGATTGTCATTTGCAAATACTTCAAGGTTGTCAAACTTAAGGACCCCATAAAGTGAAATTCAGTTGTGTCTTCACACTCTTGATGTGTTGGAATAAGGTTGCTGTAAACGTGGAAAAAAAAACTGAGATCTATGTGTGACTGATTTGGACTGTTAGGAAGTTTTTCATCTCTTTCCTGGCTTGGTTTTATTTGAGCAGGGCAAATATAGGAGCCCACAACGTTATGTCCCTTTGGGGAATTACCCCAAACCCTAACACTATAACGACATGAAATCACAGAGAAGTTCATCTCAACGCAGTCTGTTGTTAGCCGATTCCACTGCCTTCGTTGAAAGTTAACAGCTAGCTACATGCTATCTTTTTGTTAATTGTGAGGTACATTTTCGAAAAATATTAGCCACAGTGGGTCATTTAAAGTATCAGACAGATTTGTGCCAGAAAACAGTAAATGTAATCCCAAACTTCTGTCTCTCTGCTTAGCTGTGCTCTGATCAGAGTTCACCATAAGGTCTATCGGCAGGCTAATAGCAAGTATTTTTTTTACCTGAACCAGATGCAGCAGGAACAAACATCTTACCTGCTCAAGGTGTGTTTTAATCCATTTTCACTTATCTTTAGTCCTGAATGATTAAAAGAAACGGTCTGTGGCTGTCTGTCCTCAAGCAGAAACTTCTGCTAAATTTAGTAAAGTATCAGATGATAGACAGTCTTTTCCTACAAGGTCTGTCACAATGAAAGCCTCCAATGCTGATCATCATGAAGACTTTTATTTTGCAGAGTAAATGAAGTAAATCAGCAGCAACATCACAATAAAGACATCTCATAAATCGGGGAGTGACATATCTTCAAATAACTCATAAAATGAAATATTAGAAATACCTGGAGAGTTAAATACAGGATGAGAAAATGAAAGACTTTTTAGCTCTAAAATGTCTGATTGTCATGACATAAACAGGATTGTTTCTCTGGTGACTGATAGAGAGAGCTGATTGTACCCTATAGCAGACACATGATTCCTTCATTCAGGTTTAAGCAATTTTTTAGATTTGAGAGGGTTGTTTTCAGGGCTGTAGCCAGGGTTTCAAAATAAGTGAGAGAACGCTTGCTCACTGCACGCACTGCTCTAGAGTCCAGTGGCTGCGTGCTTTACACCCCTGCATCCAACGCTTTGCATTGCACTTGGTGATGTATGACTTGGATGCAGCTGCTTGGCCATGGAAACCCATTCCGTGAAGCTCTCAACGCACTGTTCTTGAGCTACTCCGAAGGCCACAGGAAGTTTGGAGGTCTGAAGCCACTGACTCTGCAGAAAGTTGGCGACCTCTGCGCACCATGCGCCTCAGCATCTGCTGACCCCGCTCCATCATTTTAAGTGGCCTACCACTTTGTGGCTGAGTTGCTGTTGTTCCCAATCGCTACCACTTTGTTATAATACCACTGACAGTTGACTGTAGAATATTTAGGAGGGAGGAAATTTCACCACTGGATGTGCTGCACGGGTGGCATCCTATCACAGTACCACGCTGGAATTCACTGAGCTGCTGACAGCAACCCATTCTTTCACAAATGTTTGCACAAACAGTCTGCATGCCTAGGTGCTTGATTTTATACACCTGTGGCCATGGAAGTGAATGGAACACCTAATTTACATTATTTGGATGAGTGAGTGAATACTTTTGGCAATATAGTGTAGATATACAGTGCTTAACAAATTTATTAGACCACCTGTCATAAAAACGAGAAAACATAAATATTTTAGAAATCTTTCAAAAGCTTGTTTAAAACTAAAAATTAGAACTAAAAACGTTTTACCTTTTTGAACAGGAATGAGGAATTCCAAACTGAATTCACACAAATTTGAGCCGGCTCACAGGGCTTCTCTGAGAAGTCAGAAATTAATCAAACATAACATTCAACTACTAAAACTCATTTTTCTGTTCAGGAATGCAAGTAAATAACTATAATTTGACATATTAATCAAGAAATATTAATGTGCTTTGCTATTTTTTCAGTTTTTTGTAAATCAGTAAATTTGAAAATTCATGGATAACAATAATAATTATATTTTAGCATTAAAAAATATCATTTGGTTAAAGAGCTTCTACATATTGGTATATTAACCATTGCAGATACATAAAAAAAATTTGTTTATTACCAATGCTGTTAATTTAGGGCAGCTGTGGCAAAAACCTTACTTTGGGTGGTGGTTTAATAAATTTGTTAAGCTGTGAGTCTCTGTTGGTATGGTTACCAAGTAGTGGTTGAACCAGCCCAGTAATTTAGAACTGTCATCAGGCAATTTTACTGGAATGTCTTTCTTCACCCATTTTAACATAGGCCTATACCCAGTCCGAATCAGTATTCAACCATACCATGGTGTAAAGCAAAATGAACATTTATTTTTTTCCTTAAATATCACATGGGTTCAGACCAAAATGGGTCGGGACGAGCCTCAGACTTCCGTCCCCTCTTTCTAAAGGGTGATATATGGTTACTGCTGTACAATAACACGTACAGAGTCTGTGCAAATTACAATTTAGCCTGAGTTGAATATAAAAGAGACCATTCTTAGTTGTAATTGAGTCATCACCAAGGATAACATACCAAAAACTACCACAGGCCTGTGTCTCTCAGCAAAACTAACTTTTATCTGAAAAAAGGTCAAGGAATATGATCATTGAAAACAATGATCATATTCCTTGTTGCAATAATAAAGATAATATCTTTAATGTCTATCTGACTTTTTTAAGAGGTATTTTCATCATAACATTAATTCCACATTTTTAGCTCTGTTGTATTGGGGGTTTTTCCTCAGAATTAAACTAGCATAAACCAGTGATCTTGCCCCCCCACCCCTCTCAAATACACCTCTGCACCCCTCCCCTTCACTCACAGACAGCAGCTCATCCGTTTTGCTTCTGTACCTCCCTCACTATGTTTCTGCTTCTGTGTCATTATCAGTAGGCTCTATTTTATTATATCACCTTAAAGTATATGTTTTCTTTATTTGTTTTCATCCGCGATCCGATTTTAAAACAGCTTTTCAGCACGAGGAAGTTCTACCATGTCAGTTAGAACCAGCGTGGGAGCTTTACGGAGTTTTACCATGAATTCACAAACTAAAGGATAGTAGGAGTTGACTTTTGACAAGAGAGACTGCAGAATAATGGCTGGATATACAGGACAGACGTGATTAGAGTTTCTGTGTTGCAAGCGTCAGAAGAGAGGGAGAGAGAGAGAGAAGGTAGACCAAGTGCACAGGCGCGCACCTCATTGATCATGGATGCCACTGATTTCCAAAAATAGATATCGTGAGGGTTGATTTACTAACGTCATGACCAGGTAAAGTTTCTGTTTGGTCAACATGGTATACATCCCCTCGATCATATCATAAACACTGGACTGATGTGCAGAGAGAGAGATAAGAAAACCGATGCTCAAAGTGAGGCCCCCACGATGTTGAGGCTCTAGGCAGAGGCGGCCCGATGTCAGATAATTTCTTCTTCTTGTGAAATAAGGCAGTTTAGACGCTTCTAGATGTATTCAGATAACTTCCTGCTTGCGGTTTCAAAATACAAACTGTCTAGCGTGTTAATTTGTGTTTAATATGCTGTTTGGGGCTTCTTTAATTTTTTTCCTCTCTGAAATTTTTCCCAAGGTCCGGACCTCGGTGACATCATAGCTGGCTATGGCCATGGTTGTTTTTCTCATGAGTGGGTGCGGCTTCAGCTCATTCACCTGACCTGCCCACACCATCCCTGGAGCAAATTTAACTGCCTCATTTTCAGAGAGGCATCTGGCTGCAGCCCTCGAGCAAACCTCTACACCGGGGCGTTGGGCTGGAGACCTCTACGGTGGGTCGAAACCTCTGCACTGGGGCGTGACGTACATTGCCCAAGCCACGGACCTCCATGCTGGGGCGTGACGTATATTGCCCGAGCTGGTGGACCTCTACGCTGGGGCGTGACATATATTACGGGGCTATGCTAATGTGTCATAAGCACAGCGATGTAGTCATGCTAACAACAGCTAGGTCATGTTAACAACAGCTAACACGCTGCACGCCCCAGCGTAGGCTTGGGCAAGTCACGCCCCAGTGCTGAGGTTTCACCCCACCGTAGAGGTCTCCAGCCAAACACCCCAGCGTAGAGGTTTGCTTGAGGGCTGCAGCCAGACCCTCTTGCATTTTCATGATTTTGAAACTTAATTTTAAAAACTTAGACATGTTTTTCATGACTGAAATTTGGCCTGGTAGTTCATTACACAGTGTCTTGTCAAACAAAAAAATAGAATACAGGTTATTTTTTATCATTTTACAGGGACATGACAATGTTTAGGTTTCTCAGGACATGACAATAGTGAGAAATTATAGATTGTTCATTCAGCATTTATAATGCACGATAAGACAACCTCTCTACAGGTGTTACACTGGCAAACTAGCTTGTAAACAGGAGGTGGCACAGTAATTGAGGTGTGAGAGAATCATAATGTGCAAAAAAGTTTATTCTGCATTAAATTTAGGCAATCTTTGATCAGTCTAAAGATGTACAAATTTATTTAAATCATTCCACAAATCCAGTTGGCAGCCTTAGATTAACATTGTGTATCTAATCTTTCACATACATTTACAAAAGACTAACACTGAGAAAACATATGCTTGTCATCAATTTAAGGCATTATTTAAGCTAAATTATTCAAAATGTTCTTGATCGATGAACATATGACAGATGTTATCACAGTATTTATTGCAGCAACTCACTGAATTTAAAATGATTTATTTCTAAAGTTGCTGCACAATTATGCACATTCGCAGTTTCTTCTGTGTTTTTGTTGTCCTGAAAATGCTAAACATTAAGCTGTATGATGGAGAATGAGGGTGGTCTAACACCAGAGCAAATTCACACACAAAAACGCTCACTCATTATGACTAAGATATCTGCTGAGAATTTCCCACTGAAAAATGTAACTCCTACTGCCTTGAATCTCATTACAGTGTTGCATGTCCTGCTTACATGCACAGCTGATGGAAGAGATAAGTGCTTATTAGAGTTTTGAGTTTATGTAAAAAATTTGTAGGTGTTTTTAAAAAAATAGATGTAATTATTTCAAAAATCTAAAGCATGATTTTATCTAATGAGATATTCTGCTCTGACAATATATTTCTCTGTGTTTATAGCCTTTCAAAACCAGAGGTGTCAAGTAACGAAGTACAAATACTTCGTTACCTTACTTAAGTAGAAATTTTGGGTATCTTTACTGGAGTAATTTTTTTTTAGCCAACTTTTTACTTCTACTCCTTACATTTTCATGCATTCATCTGTACTTTCTACTCCTTACATTTTAAAAATAACCTTGTTACTCCTATTTCATTTCAGCTTGTTTTCATTCCATGTCATTGTTCAAAAGACATATGTAGCCTAGTACGAAGGTGTCTGTGCCAGAGACTCGAGAACTCGAGCGAAATGTCCCAACAAAGCACCAGCAAGGAGGTTGGTAGCCAGGAAGACCAATACTTATAGGCAACTAGCCATCATATCTTCCGCGCCATCAAACACATGTTAATGCTCAGTAGTACACATATATGGTTCTTGAATGTATTTGCATTGTACTAAAATGCGTTCATTTTCAATGGGCACAAATGCGGCTGAAACAGGTGCATCCCAAAATTTTCAAAATTTACATTTTAATATACCATTATGGTCATTATGGCCTTTAGAAAAATGTTTTTTTGGGGAGGTGGGTTAGTACACTATGGTAGAATGGAATCCATTGTATACTACAGCGGTAAACTTAGCAAAACAAACTCTGTTAGAGCACCACGGAGTCCACTCTAAAAACTGAATTTCTAGCCCCAGTTAAACGCACCCTGTTTGTTGTCTGACAGCAGGCAGAGCAAAGACACTGCTCATCTGTGCATCGTGTCTGACACTGTCAAAGCTCATATGAGAAAAAAAAAGACCACAAAATGAGAAAATAATCTATTTCTCTAAATTACATCAAATGTGTTATTGACAGAAAGATTTCTTTTGAGTGTTTTAAATATGGATGTACTTAAAGGGATGAGAAATAGTTTGATTTTACTGATGCAGCTCTTTATATTTCAGTCTGTTATAAACAGTTTTTAAATTACTTTCAAAATAATCTAAATGCTTTAATTATATATAATTAAATATGATATTAGATATAATTATTTTAATTGTAGAGATGAGTGAATAGTGTAGTGAATTAAAGATTTTGTAGAATATTAAAATGAAAGGTTTGATTTGAAGAGTATTAAAATGTACAGTCAGAGTTAGACAAGACAAACTGTTTGGAAGCATTGATAGCCTATTCAGTATAACAGCAGTTAGTTTAAACATTTTTAATAGACCTGAATGCTTTGCAATTATGACTTTCAGTTGTATTAAGGACAAAATTATCCACCCTTGTATTTTTTTCCAAAATTAAAAAAAAAACAGTAAAATCTAGTCTTGTCCTGTGTCTTGTGGGCCCAAATCTTTTCTCATCTTGTCTCGTGAGATAAGTGTCTCGTCACAGTCACACCCCTGTTATTTAGTCTTGGTCCATATGTAGGCCAGTATTAATTAAAACCCAGGTTTTTCTCTTCTATGTATTCAAAAATAATGGTCCATGAACAGTGTTCTCAAGAACATCTTTACTTGCATCAAAAATGTACTATTATGTGCTGTAAAGAGTGTGCCATGTCAGCATAATTTGTTGTAATTACTAATGGCAATGAAATCAGCAGGGGGTTATGTAAAGGGTTGTTTGTTTGTTTGTTTGTTTGTTTATATGTGTACAAGATAACTCGAGAACGGAAAGTCGAATCTTCACCAAACTTTAAGGGAATATTGGGATAGTGACAGGGAAGAATCGATTAGGTTTTGGTGATGATCCGCGCACCCGTTCCGTTTTTCTCGCACTTCGAATTTTGAACACCATAGTAATCAATGGGAGCGTGACTTCCTTGGTGGCGCTGCTTAGGCGTGGGTCTGCCGCCTCAGATGGCCATTCTAGTTTGTTGTAAAATGCTCCTCCATCTGTTATTCATCAGTACCACTTACTTTTCCAGTGTTTTGTTGCCTTATCCCTATTTTATGAGATGTGTTGCTGCTATCAAAAAAAGAAAAACCTTCTTGGGAATTTTTGTTGAATAACCAGGCTGCCCACCTATGATCTATCTTGGGTGAACAATGGGCTGTTTTTACTTCCAGGCAGGCAGGTGTTGATTTGTCAGGAGGCTTAAGGCCCCCCCAGGCTCCACCTCTCTTCCTGATGTTAGACATCCATGTTTTATACAGATAACCACTGTAGCAAAGCCTAAATGGTTGGCTTTATCATTCATTCTCATCTATGACATTTCAAATAGCCAACCAGGATTGGTTCCTGATTGCCTGATTGGAATTTCAGGATTTTGTTTTGTCTGCATCAGGGGTGGCAAGTTTTAACCGAGACTTAATACTACCACTGGCCATCCCTCTGGACAAGCCCCTGGCAGGTAAATGTCTGATGTGTGAAGCAAAATCTTTATTCATTCAAAGTTAGCGGGAAGTACTTAATTAGCCATCAATATTTTGTAAAATTTCAGGTGTAACATTCAAACAATAACAGTTTAAATATTGAAACTGATTTTTTTTTTTTTAACTCACAACATCTCTTAATGTTGTGTAGTTGAACATTTTTTTCCCCAGCAGTGGTGACTTGCAGGTAAAATTTGTTTTTTCAAAAAGGTCCGAGAAGGATGCAGCCAGCATTCAAATTGCCGTGATGTTCCTCAAATAAACTCATACTTCACGACACAGGGGGAAACGTAAAATGAATAAGATGTTGACATCTCACAGTTGCTCAATTAATCTCAGATTAAGTCAGGCTTTTCAATTAGATTTCTCCTAATGCCAATACTAATGTTACCAGATTACAGTTTAATGACTTTATTATGTCAGACTTGATTATTTCAACATGGCTGTAGTCTGTGCAGGCTTAATAATTTCTAAACAGTTGTGTTGACTTTATTATTGATGCCTGACTAAATGTCCTGCAAAAGCACTTAAATAACGGCTCTTCCTCACTGTCACTGGCAGACCAACACAGCAATGTAGCTCTGCTGCACACTCAGAGGAGGATGTTGAACAATGATGCTGAATGGAAGAATATTTCTTAAATGAGAGTGGGGGCAGAGCAGAGTGACTGTTGCAGAGTGTAGGAACCATTTTGTTTGTTCTCAGACCCTAGATGCCATCCCTGTGATTGAAGTTGTCAAGGTGCTGCTGAATGCAACATGCTGAGGCCAAGAAATTAATCTTGAATGGCTGTGTCAGTAATTGAATCACAGCCCTGGTTTCGTGCTGCTCTCGTTTGCCAATAATGACGAATAATTGTCAAAGAGAAACTATGTCATTAATGAGCGGAGGGGACGGGAGACATGGTAATGATGAATCTCGATGTGTTCCATCGAGCCAGGCGGGGCAGAGTGAAGAAGCACGGATCTCTTCTCTACCCCTCTGGTTTGGAAAGCGGTGCCAGCGCTGAACTGTAATGGCCTCCTGTTTGCCTGTCACCCGAGGAGAGAGAGGAAGTTGAATGAGTGGAATTAGATTGCGTTTCCCATCCCCTTCATTGTTATTTTTGGTCAAATAACACATTGCTCTTCCACTAAGAAGCAGGAGCAAAAAAGCAGTTGGTGTGTAATCAATCCTTTTGGATGGGGAGAGAGGAAAGAGGAGGGGGGATAGCGCTCGCTCTGCGCCTGCCGCTGTGCACAAAATGGAATAAATGTGACATTAGGGACGCGGGTATCATTACCTTGATGAATTACGGAAGGTATAACGATTATGGAAATTGTCATCGACTGATCATTCGTCTCAATTTATTGCAGCTCAGTGCCACAGTGGCCCTGCAGACTGAGATGTTATAATGTCAATAGTTCTACGAGCTCTTATCAATGCTTGCTTTGCTCTCACAATGGCCGAGCGCTGTAGGTCGGCTGCAAGTCATCCATCGAAAGCCAGACTTAACAGCAAACCCCCTCCACAGTTCGAAAGGTGACTGTGGAGGCTAATTGAAAGAAAATGATCTGGATGAGGATGTAAAGCCATCAATGAAGGGAACGTGAGTTCAACTTGTTGGAGTTCAATATATATAAAAAAAAATCAAGTTGTCATTACACTGCTGTCTATCCTGAATAACAACAGCTCTGAAAAATCCAAATAAGAAGTGCAATTATTTTGTTTTTAAAATGTATTTTGGGAATTGAATGTCTTTATTCAGATCAGAGACTGCATAGATTTAGAAACTGGGGAGAGAATTACATTTGTATGAATGATGTGTTTTGGGCAATCTAACACCAAGTGACTGACTTCAGTAAATGTGTGTCCATGTTATGCATTAGCAATGCATCTTATGGGAAGACCTGATACCGGAACTCATTTTCCTGGTACACAACAGTGCATTGATCACTTCTATGGCACTCTTGCTGCGGCTTTGTCACCCTGCATGCCATGCAGTGAATCTGCTGGCATTAAGAATGAATGGGGGTAATTTAGCCATAAGCTAAGAGGGCAGCAGTGCCTCTGATAGCTTTTCTGCCCCATGTTGTCATAAACATGCTTTTCTTGTGGACAAAGTGATATACTTAGTAGCAAATAATCCTTGTTGGGTATTGGTTGAATTGAAATAACAACTCAATTTAAGATAAGTTACAAGAGGGTGGTAATGTGTGAGATCTGGCTCCTATTTGAGTTTTGGTTTTCCTTTTTTTCCATTTTTGTTGTTGCAAAGATTAAAAAAAGCAAAATACTTACAAATGAAGTGTCTTTTGGGAGCCAAAAGATTTGTTCTTATGGGCTCTTGAGCCAAATGATCTGGATAACTCAAAAGAGCAGCAATTCCAATGAGACCAAGCAAGTTAGGACAGACATAAATAGGGTTATTCTATTTATCTACTTGTGGAATACTGCAGATAACACCAGTTTGTGGGGTTGTCAGTCAAATCCAAAAATATTCAGTCATGGCAAATACATAAAATAAATGATTTACTCTATTTTATAGTGAATTCAAATTAAAGACATAAAACAAAAGAGATTGGAATTCATAAAGGTTTGGTCAAATACACCTTTAAACAGCCATTACAAAATGAATCGCTGCAAAGATTTAAGTAAATATTATCAAAAATGTTCCCAGTGCGTGTTGGCCTCCACCAGGGCTGCCCCTTGTCTCTGATTCTGTTATGATGTTCATGGACAGGGCCTGGAGGCGCAGCCAGAGGGAGGAGGGTTTTTGGTTGGGTGACCTCAAAATTACATCTCTTATTTTAATATCCTTGTTCCTTAAACTTTAGAGTGGGCTGAAATTAATTTTTAATTATCAGCATATCAAAAACAAAATAAATAAATAAAACTCTGATTTCATGCATCCCTATCCATATAGAGTCTGAGCTGCTGAATATCAAATCATTTTCAGTACTTTCTAAGTAGTGTCCACACAAAGCTTCAAGGATAAGCTCTTAATATTCAGATGCATAAACTGGATATGAATCTCTGTGCACCAGACGGTTAAAGAGGATAGCTGGATCAGCTGATGGCTCCTACCCTTGACATGGGGAATTTTGAATTTCAGCTCCTCTCTTTAGGATTTAGGAAAAGTGCTGGCCTGAAAAACAAAGCAATACAAAAATTCCTTTTCCCAGCAGCAATCAGTGAGATCAACAAGTCAGAGCAATACAGCAATGTTATCTTGCTTTTTTCTTTACATTTTTAAGCTTCTTTTTACTAAGGGTTTATGCCTTTTATATAGAGTACTGTGGTCACTTGTAAAAACAAGGCTCACACATTGTAAACCAAATCTCCATACAGGTGCAAATAGTTACCTAATCTTGCCTTATCCCTATCAATTCACTGTCTTAGAGTGGGTAATGACATGCCAGAAAAGAGCCACAAGCCATATTTGAACCCAGCCACCTGCTTTAAGAACAACAGCCTCACATGGGGCACACAGACATAACTATTAGGCTACTGGTGCCCCTACAAGTGCAATAATGTCAAAAATAATGTGTAAATTGATCAACTTAAACCGTCATGAAGCCTTGTTGCAACAAAAAGGGATTTTTGATTATGTCTCCTTGTTTAGCACTTAGTAAAATAAACCGTCCAACCTACAGCGCTCAGATAAATTAAAAATCAATCACCAAATTACTTTGTCAATACTCACCTACAAATTAGGCCCATAACATTAGCAATGCTGATATGTTAATTGTGTCTTTGAAGGCTGGGCAATCGTTATATAGCAGCATGCCACAGCACACTGAAGCATGTCCCAGAGAGATCCCTGCAAAGTTATTGCTCTGTGCTTGCCGTCAACAATATCAGGCCACCTCAGGGAGCTTGTTAGCACTCTGCATGTTAGCAGGCATTATCATAACACACCTACAATAAAAGGAGAGGGAGGCATTTAGGCCCTTTTACTCACGTGACACATCCTATTCCCCTCGTCGAGAGTACGTATGAATATGATTAAACCCATGGCATTCATAATTTGCGGTGCAGTGCTGAAATTGGTAACCCTGAGAGACAATAAATCATAGTTATGTCAACTGCGCTCATTAGACTTCAATTTATGAAAATTGTGCAGGATATGAAGATTTGCAAAGGTCCAGACTCAATGAAAGCCTCAGATAGAGCCCCTCTGGAGACTTTTCTAATCGCTGCAGAAGGAATATGGCCCCGTAATGGAGGACATATCTCTTCATTAGCCCTGTGTTGGAGTACAGTAGCAAGCATTCTGCCTTTGATAAACGCACTGCTGTTTTCTTAGCCTGGCACTTTTAGCACACAAAAGTTGCCCACGTTTAACCAAGTCCTCTCAGAGAGGATGTTATTGCTTATTGCTCTAAGTGCAACAAGCAGCGAGGGAGGGCATAATGGTGTGCTTAGCCAACATTAGATCAGAATCACTTTTACAACAGCACAAGGAATTGAGCTCTGCAGCTGCTGTTTGGTAAAGCAGCCTTTTATTACTACCTGTTTGTGTCTGTTATGACTGGAATCAGTCCAGTCTGACTGGCACTTTAATTTTCTCCCTGAACCACAAATAAATATATTAAGCATTTTGTAGGATTTTATGTAGTGACCAGCTTAAGACAAGTGAAGTCAATCTATGCACTCTCACTTATCACTTCATTAGGTATACCTGTTCAACTACTCATCAAGGCACAAATCCAATCAGCCAATCACATGGCAGCAACCATTACAGATCGTCAAGACAATCTGCTGAGCATCAGAATGGGAAAGAAAGGTGATCCCAGTGGCTTTGAATGTGCCGTGTTTGTTGTCAGCCTGGCTGACTTTTATGTTATTTTCACCAAATTCTGATCCTACTGTGTAAATGTCGCAGAAAATATTGAGACTCAACAGACCATCAGATCAAACTCTTTTTAGCCAATTTTGGTGAGCTGATGAGAATTTTAGCCTTTGTTACTTGTTCTTCTGCTGCTGGAGTCTGTCTGCTTTAAGGTTTGATGTTTTGTGCGTTCAGAGACACTCTTCTGCATACCTTGGTTGCAGAATGCTTTGCAAGCTAATTACAAAGCATTTTGGGATTGCTTTCAGCACTTAGAAAGTTCGATTCTTTTAATAGCTTTGTCCGTGAAATTCATTACTGAAAGATAGACAGTGGTTTACTTTTAAGTAAATACACCTTATAAAGTGTGGTACTCACTGAACAGAGTCCTCAGTTTAAAGAGAAAAGCAAACAGTTGTTTGGGCCTAACTGAGCAGAGCATCTCTACTCATTATCTGGTGTAATGGTGTTGACTGAAATTTTTAGCAATACCTTTATATCCCGTAAATACAAAATTGTAGGCTTTGGATGGATTTTCCTCACTCCCACAGAAACTACCATGAAGATTTGGCTGACCTCTGAGGTCAGCCCTACACATGGCAATGTCTGTGTCTGATAAGTCTGATAAGTCTGTATCCACATAAGTCTGTTTTGGGTCAATAAAATCTCAGATATGATTGTGACATATCCCATAAATCAATCACTGGTCAAGCATCAGTAATTTTGCTCAGGACACATTTATTATCCAGGCCCAGCAAGCAACAATTGATAAATATTAAAGCATGTCCACTTCATCCAGTGATGCTAGGCCCAAACCAGCTAAACAGTGAAAATATGATAACAGCTATTTCGAGTTTGGTTTTATTTGGAACAGCGAAAGAAAACCAAAAATGTGTTGTGTCTCTCATGTATTTGCGAACAAAGCCATAAAGCCCACCAAACTAAAGCATTATTTGATAACAAAGCATGCAGATTTTGAAGACAAAACAAAAGATTTTTTAGGACGAAAGGGCAATGAAAATAGTAGTTAACATATGTTTAATCAGCATGATGGTTATGTGGGGGTCCTTGGAAAATTTTCTGCCCTGCAAGGGATCCCTAGCCCCAAAAGTTTAAGAACCCCTGAACTAGAGCCATACATAAAGAGTTGCACTATGGGCAGGGTTTACTTGTGCTGAAAGCCCTCTAATGGCTGCCTCCACTGCTGTAAATACTCAGATATAGCTTTAGCATGGCCTCTGTTTAACCACATTTAACACACAGGGCCACATTTCTGTATGACAAAGAATAAAAACAACACTATAAGCTTTTCATGTTGGGAAAGATGTTTTTACTCCTCTCCTGACCTGCTTTGGCATGACTGTGAAAGTTGAGGGGGAAACGATCATTCTTGTGTCAATACTTGTGGACGCTGGCTGCTCGAGGAGTGATTAGCTCTGAATTAATCACAGCAGCACTTTAGTCAAAACTGGACATTTCTTTATTAAAACAAGCGAAGACAGCAACACTAAAAGCATTCTGTAACAGAAAGTGTTTTGCCCCTTTGCCAAACCACTTCAGTGTGAGTGTGTGATAGTTAAAGGGGAAAGGGTTACTTTTTGTACTTGAATTACGGCCTGCTAGCCGAACATTAGCCAGACCAGCACATTTCTTCATCACAGTTAGCACTGAGAGCAACACAGAAACCTTTCTGCGACAGAAAACAATGTTGTCACTCTTCTGCTGCCCCACTTCGGCATGACTATGTGATAGTTACAGGGAAAGGGTTAGTTGTTGCATACAGCTAATGAGTTGTTGTGTCCCAGCTAATGTCTCTAGCAGGCCTGTCATTAGCTGGGACTGAGCCGCAGTGGCACTTTTGTGTGCCAGACAACGTGTCTAAATCTAAACAAGCACAGAGAGCTACACTGAAAGCTTTCTGTGACAGAAAAAATTGTTCTCCCTCCACTCCCGGTATGTTTTGGCATGACTTTCCGATCATGGCAGTGGGCTTGTCCCGTATTGTCCGGCGTTAGCTGTTAGCTTGGATGTCGCAATAGGACCGCTGCAGTTTACTCCGACCTGGACCACTGTTCTTGTTTAAACCAGATCAGAGAGCGACACTGACAGCTTGTCTTGTGCAGAGGAGAGGGGTTTTTGCCCTTTTCTTGTAGTGTTGTCTTCCCTTTGCGCAGTAATAGCAAGGAATACAGAGAGTGTCAGCTGAGTCGATGTGTGTCTGTGTTTAACCAGTCAGATGGGGTAGAACAAAAACAGGAGGGGAGGGGGGATGACGCTGTTCAGGGTTCATCTCCACACACACAGAAGGAGCCAGACAGAGAGAGAGGGCAACATGTAGCTTTTTACATTTCAGTAATCACTTGTATAACTCTGGCTAAAAATAATAAACTGCTAACAATCATGACAAATTCATTCTGCCAGAACACACATTTCAGTCAGGCATTTCAACAAGCATCCTAGATAGTTGCAGTCAGCCTTGTACTAGGTTTTAGCCTAGTCTTGTATCATGTTTTATATATAATTAATGTTGGGCAAATTCATAAAAATTAATTAAAAACTATGAAAACCTAATATGTTGAAGTATTTCTTTAATCTATACATATGATTGTTTTATTTGATGTAATTCTGAAAATCCACAACTCCTTTAAACATTTGATACATTGGAGCTGAACTGACACATTAAGTATTTCAGTAAATGAAATTAAATGTTGATTTACTGTTACGTTTTAATTTTTACATCTAGTGATACTACTGTTTTTTAAACTATACATATTAGTTTAATACGGAGCTTTAATGTACTGATTATTTCACATGACAAGCAGCTTTTACACATAGTCACAATCGATGCAGTCTCACTGTTGGAGGGTTAAATAATGCACTACTGCTCTGCACTCTGAGGTTTTGGACATCGCTCAATGTGGGGACCCTTCATGAGAATGCCAACAGAGGAAGTGTCAAGGGAGAGCTGGGTGTAGGAAGTGGTTTAAGGCCCTCTATATCGCTCTCTTTCTTCTCACCTGATTATTTGCATTCACCCTTTAAGTACAAACCTACTAGATCTAGACACCACCTTTCTGCGCCAATCATCTTGCTGCTGCCAAACCTTAAATCTGTTCCCCTCTCTGCTGTCAGTTTGTCTCCAGTGGTGATCCTTGTGACCCTCCCCCACCCCAGTCACTTCCTATCCAGATCATCAGTGTCTGCTGTCTGTCAAGCTCTTCAGGCTGCATCACATCCTGCATCCTTCTACTCTGCCACCACCAGTGTCTAGACTCTAGACTCTTTAAGGGGGGTTTCCTATCCTGCTGTCAGCCTCACTACCCCTTTTAAAGGACAAAGCCATCTTCATGGAGTGTAATGACATTTCTCACTCCCTATTCTTTTCTAAAATAGGAAAAATCACCCTCTTGCATACGTGAAAAATACCCCCATATCACTAATAATGTGTCAGTAAAATATTATACTATTAAGTGGTGAAAAATTAATAGCAGCAGTCAAAGAAAACAGAGAGGTTTTGTTTTTTTTTCCGATTGAAATATAAATATCTCATTTGAACAGTTAACTGCTCAAAGCCTCAGAAATAAGGGAATAGAAGTGGAACTTGGAAATGCTAAAATTATGTTTGTACAAAACAAAATAATGTGTCCATTTCAAGCATTGCAAAATAGAGAACATGATAAAGAGGTTAGTTCAAATATGGTATATCAATCTTTCTGTTTACAGGGGGAAGACCAACCATTTTTCCCCAAGTTTCATTGTGCACTAAGTCCAATATTGTCAGAGAGCATGATGCAGCATGCATGTAAAGAACAACACCATAATCACTGACAGACACAAAGGTTTTTAGATAAGCTTTTTTTTATTTGTAAAGTGCATTTAGAAAAACCTTAACTGACCAAAGACCAAATTAAATTGCAAAGAATCCACAAATAAATTCAAACTCATATATTGATTTTGTTTTGACTTTCCATGTAGCCTGCACTCCCAGACTTCCTGTGTATTTCTATTTCTAAAATAAAGAGAGATTCTACTTTACAATTTAAAGGCTATTTTAGTCAATATTTCCATCACCTCTCTCTAAGCATTTGCACTATTATCAGCATATCGTCAGTTGGCAAATATTTGCTTTGAAAGTTACAATCGATATCAGCAGATATGAATATTTCTGCCAATATTAACATTTACATTGGCAGTATAAATCTTAGATTACCCTTAAATATTGCCAAAATATATACCATCAGGTAAAGGTAGTTGCCCAGGACTCAGATGCTCAAGGAGGCCCACCATGAACCATTAACTTTTTGAGTGAGACCCTTAATGACACACAACTACCCGTTTACCTCCCTGCTCCTCTTTCAGCACTTGCCTGACTCAGCTTCTCTTTGCACTGGAGACACTTTGTGTTAAAAAAAAAAAAGATTTGTATTGCAGATCCATGTCAGCAGAATATGTTTGCAACATGTTTCTTGATGACCCGATGAAGGCCACCAGCCAAAATGCACCAAACTTGTTCTCTAAACTTCAACTCTTGAGCTTTCTCCTCCTACATTGGTAGAATATGTCACAGAAAAGATAAACACAGAATAGGTGCACTTTCAGTTTAATCTTTTCAAAGTAAAAGCCTGGTTTGGTGATTTTGGTTTGGTGCCAAGGTGATTTTAAATGGAGAAAATCCCCTTGTTTGTAGAATGCTCTAACTCCAATTTTTTATTCCTACTTTAGTTCAGCTATAAAATGAATCAAGTCACTTGCAGGGAGATTGTTTTTAGGTAAAACTTGAGAAGAAAGACAACGGTGAGCCAGCAGGGAGATTCACCCACACACGCACCTGGTATGAAAGCCATGATGGTGCGAGCTAGAGCAGACCTCAATGGCAGCAGCATGCAGCAAAACACACACCCAGTCTGAGGTGGGCCTTATGTCATTTACATGGAAAACTTGTTAATTGAGGGGTAACCAAATTAATATGTTATGCTATTCCCTTTACCATGGGACAGAGGGGAGTTTGTCCCTGAAGTCTGCTGCTGTATTCAAGCTCCCCTTTGTAACTGAAGGGACTTCACTGTTAGAAGTCAGACAGGGATCGCTCCATGCTGTAGTGAGAGTGAGGAAGCAGTGGTTTGAGAAAGGCCTAGAGAGTAAGCATTATTATTATTATGAGTAGTCTTCTTGCTCAAACTTACACTCATTTTCACTGCTCTTTGTATGTTGTATTCAGACACTTTTAGTCTGGTTTGATTCTCTAAATTATGTTTACTGCTGTAAACACACTCCTGTAGTGAACGCTGATTTTTTTATCCATCTTAAAGCTACTCCAACAAATGAAACAAAGAAGAAGCCTTTTTCTCAGATGGAAAACAAACCACAGGTGTTCTTACTGGGGGAGTTTGTTTTTTGAACTTAGAGCCAATTAAGAAAAAAACCTGCAGCCTCTGCTTCCAAAAGGTTTTGTTAGCCAACATTGTCTGAGGAGAATTTCAGCACATCTTTGCAAGTGTGAGACAAAGGTGTGGCAACATGTAACTACTTGGAAAGAATCTTTCTTCTTAAAAGTGAGATTTTTCTTGTTAGGATCAGGGATGTGTCTGACAACTTTAGGGGACTCAGACGGGAGAGCTAAAAAAAACAGTCATGCAGTAGACATTCAAATCCTCCAACTGTTAATGTTAAGAGAGATACTCAACGATGTAAGAGTTTTATTCATAATAAGCACTTTGGTCGCTGACAGATTTGATAGTGGGAGAGGAAAAGAGGATGTGGGTAAAAAAATGCATTAATCTAATCTGTTGATCAGCTTCAATATAGAAGAAATATTGGATGAAAATGCAGGAATACAGGGTGCCTTTAAATGTTTGGAGGCACTTAGTGTTAATTAGAATCATTTTGGAATAATGAAAAATTCACTGCAGTGTCAAATCAAAGATTATTATTAGGCAAAAAAATTATTTATTCAACAGCAAGGCAATTCAAAGAGCTGCACACAAGACATAAAATATTATGTCAAAGAAAGGGAGCAGCATATTAGAAAAAAAAAACATTTAAAAAGTTAAAGCAGCCAATAAAATCTCTGTAGTGGATAACGAAAATGAA